>NW_028234404.1:15016260-15028760 GCF_977035675.1 Penaeus japonicus | reverse complement strand
CAGGACACATGATCACGGGAGGGAGATGAGATGCAACTACTTTCTCGAGCTAAGGTTACAAGGAAAGACATGGAAGGGGGGGGGAGGCACATGGATTAGGGACTAGGGACCAGGGGCCATGGACTAGGTGTTAGGGACACGGGGTAAAGCGGCAAGGGGCAAGGGTGAAAGGGCACGGGACACGGGTATGCTGGAAGGGACACACAGCGCTAGGAGTGGAAGGAAGAAATGCCGAGGTAAATATGCACGAGAGCGGGGGAGGAGGAGAAGGAGGAGAGAAAACATACCAAGAGAGTACCGACTCACACACACGCGCGCGCGCGTACGCTGCACCATGCGTAAACACACACGCACACACTCACTCACATAGAAGTACAAATAAACACATGAAAGTGACGAGAAGATAAACACAAAGCGAACGAAAACACACATAAACACACACATACACACACACACACACACACACACACACACACACACACACACACACATAGACACACAGCAAAGCAAAGGCCTGTACACAAAAAACGCTCTGAAGAAAAGCACACTAATGCATGCAAATAAACAACAGAAGCACAAACGGGAGAATAAACGAAAGCACACACGCAGATTGCAGAATAAAAAAAGAACGAGGGCAATACACCACCAAACAGAATAAAACACAAATAAACACAAAGAATAGAAAATGTACGATAAAACACGCAAATACACAAACAGAGAAACGCGCATACATACAAAAAATAAAAATACATACACATCTAACAATGCACGTGCATGAAATGGCCGGTCACCCACAAGCAAAACAAAACACAACCTAAAAATATATACGCTTATACATGTAAAAACACATTTTCATACATAAACATACATATACCCTCCATCTACAAACATACACATACATATACACACCATCTACATACAAACACGCAAACGTATACATATACAAAAATACATATGCATATGTAGAAACACATACAAAAATACATACACACACATAAAAGCACATACAAAAATACATATAAATACACATGTAAAATCCACATTCTATACACATATACAACAACCCGCTATCTACACAAACACACAAACGCGTACACATGTAATAAAAAAAAATACATATACATACACATGTAAAAACACACGCACAAACATACCCATATCCAATGCCCCGCCACCCACACTAAGAGTACAAGCCGAGGGACTTTTTATGATAATCCTTCCTAATAAAAGACAACTTCACGACCGGGATTTAGAGAAACGAGTTTTTTTTTCTCTCTCTCTTCTCCGCTTTACTTTTTTTCTTCTCTTTATTTAGTCTCTTGCTTTTTCTCGTTATCATTATCAGCATTATTATCATTATCATCACCATTATCTTTCTTCTTACAAGTACTGTTATTATAATTTTGTTATTATCATTATTATCATTATTACCACAATTTCGTTATCATCATTATTATCATTAAAATCATTCTTTTCTTATTTTCTTCTTATCTTCCTTTATTATCATCACCATCGTCAAAATCATCATCATCTTTTCATCATCATTAGTACTATTATTACAATCATTTTTCATTTCTATCAATTTTTCTTTTTTGAATTACTTAATTTAAAAAAATACTTTACATCAGTTTGCTTAATAATTCAGTCATTAACCTATTCACCTCATTATCAATTCAGATACCAGCGCCATAAATGAATGAATGAATGAATGAATGAGTGAATGAAGCGGCGAGACTAAAAGCTAGGCAGTTAATTAACTGATTGACGGATAAGCGCGAATATCCGGATATGGAGAGAGAGAAAGCTAAAGAGAGTGAGTGAGAGGGATAGGAACGTCTGAAGAATGACTGATTGTGTGTGAGTGGGGGTGAGTGATATGTGTGTGTGTGTGTGTGTGTGTGTGTGTGTGTGTGTGTGTGTGTGTGTGTGTGTGTGTGTGTGTGTGTGTGTGTGTGTGTGTGTGTGTGTGTGTGTGTGTGTGTGTGTGTGTGTGTGTGTGTGTGTGTGTGTGTGTGTGTGTGTGTGTGTGTGTGTGTGTGTGTGTGTGTGTGTGTGTGTGTGTGTGTGTGTGTGTGTGCGTGCGTGCGTGCGTGCTTATGCGTGTGTGTATGTGTGCTTCTACTTGATCTACTGTTATATGTGCGTGTGTATGTGTGTGAACATGAATCTGCGTCTTCGTTTGGGTATGCGTACAAGAAGAGGGAGGGGCGTACGTACAAGTATGCTTACATTAGTGTCACCGTATGCGGTGTAGGCACGAGTGGTCGCGATAAGTCACGTATTAATGGAAGGCCCGGACGCACGTCACGCCCAGTTAACAACAAAAAAAAGAACTTACGACAACGATAAAAGGTGTGGCGAGGAGGAGGTGGGAGCAGGGGGATGGGGGTGGGGATGGGGATGGGGATGGGGATGGGGATGGGGATGGGGAGGGGGAGGGGGAGAGGGAGGGGCAATGTCGTAGGCGGACGAGGTGGGTCCTCGAAGAGAGGGAGGGCGAGTGAATCATAGGGGTAGAGGGGGGATGGGTAGTGGGGGGGGCGAAGGGGTAGGAAGAACGACAGGGGAAGAGGAAGGTAGGAAGATGGGAAGGGGTAGCGAATTCCTGGTGCCACAGGAAGAGAAAGGGACATAAAAAAATCATTTGAATATTGTCTCCTACCCCAACCCCTATCAGTGACAAAAATAATAATCCCTCCCCCTCTTTTTTGTTTTAAGGCGCATGGGGGGGTATATAGAAAGTAGGAAGAAGGAGCGTGTAGGGGGTAGGAAGAATGGAGGGGTTCTAGAAGGTAGAGGGAGGAGGGCTGTAGCAAACAGGGGGAAGGGAGAAGAGTGAAGAAGAGGTCTAAACAAGAAGTGACAACGCAAAACGACTTAACTTCACACTCGGGAGAAATGGTAAAGAAGTTCTTTCGGAATGCGGAGGAATGCGAACCACGCTCTGCTAATAAGCTCTTGTCTCATATGGCGAAGGAGGGAGGGGGAGCGAAAGGCGTTGAGGGAGGAGGGTGTGCAAAGAAGGCGGAGGGCTAGGGAGAGGGAGAGAGAGAGAGAGAGAGAGAGAGAGAGAGAGAGAGAGAGAGAGAGAGAGAGAGAGAGAGAGAGAAGGAAGGAGAGAGAGAGAGAAGGAAGGAGAGAGAGAGAGAAGGAAGGAGAGAGAGAGAGGAGAGAGAGAGAGAGAGAGAGAGAGAGAGAGAGAGAGAGAGAGAGAGAGAGAGAGAGAGAGAGAGAGAGAGAAATCGACCAGTGGGATTAATATCTCTTAAGATATCAAGAGAGAGAGAGAGAGAGAGAGAGAGAGAGAGAGAGAGAGAGAGAGAGAGAGAGAGAGAGAGAGAGAGAGAGAGAGAATGGAGAAGGAGAGAGAGAGAGAGAAGGAAGGAGAGAAAGAGAGAGAGAGGAAGGAAGGAGAGAGAGAGAGAGAGAGAGAGAGAGAGAGAGAGAGAGAGAGAGAGAGAGAGAGAGAGAGAGAGAGAGAGAGAGAGAGAGGAAGAAAGAGAGAGAGAGGAAGAGAGAGAGAGAGAGGAGAGAGAGAGAGAGAGAGAGAGAGAAAGAGAGAGAGAGAGGGGAAGGAGAGAGAGAGAGAGAGAGGAAGGAGAGAGAGAGAGAGAGAGAGGGAGGGAGAGAGAGAGAGAGAGAGAGAGAGAGAGAGAGAGAGAGAGAGAGAGAGAGAGAGAGAGAGAGAGAGGAGGGAGAGGGAGAGGGAGAGGGAGAGGAGAGGGGAGAGGAGAGGGAGAGGGAGAGAAGAGAGAGAGGAGAGAGAGAGAGAGAGAGAGGGAGAGGGAGAGGGAGAGGGAGAGGGAGAGGGAGAGGGAGAGGGAGAGGGAGAGGGAGAGGGAGAGGGAGAGAGAGAAGGAGCACGAAAGACCTGAGAGAGGGAGAGAGAATGCACAACCCCCTTTCCCCCTTTCCAAAATTAAATCCCGATGCTTATTCAACCGAAGGCGAAAAAGGAAGGGTCGCCGGCATATTCAGATCAAAAGGAATGCGCAAGTTTATTTTGGTGTTCTCATCTTTCTCCTGGCCGTGCGCGGCTGTCATGGCCATAAACAGATGAGTGAGGGTTGAGTGACAAAAAATGACGCGGTGGGCCATATCGCGTTTCCCGGACGGGTCAGCGGGTCACGTGACACTCTTCGCGGCGTCTGTGTAGGGCCGTCTTGTCCCTTCCACCCGAGAGCGACACTTCTGACCTTTTACCGCCTTTATTACGCTGCAAAAAGTAAAATAAAATAAAAAATTAAACACTCGCTTTTTGTCGTTGTACACAGCGTTAAATTCTCTTAATATCACTCGCTGTGCTCGGCTTAATTCGCCAAGTGTGCGAGGAATTAAATTGCCATTTTTTTATCATCTAATCTAACTTAAACCGCTCTTGTGAAGCCTGACCTGTGTATTAGGTTAGCGTGACAGTTATGCCGCGGCTGTCAAATGGTGTACAGGTTTACGAAAAAGGAAGAATAGATCAAGGAAATCTTTGGATAATACAAAAATAGAAGAATTGTCGATGCCAGGCAAATACAAATGCAGAAAATAAGAAAAAAACAACAGAAGTCAAAAGAAAGAGCGGATTGTGCCCGTGCGACTCAAGTGTGTTGCAACACCTCCTATCTAGACCTTCTCTCATGCTGCTATCAATACGCCTACCCACTTGTCCACTTACCCCCCCCCCTACCCACTTGCCTACCTATCCACTCGTCTCCTTGCAGACTTACTACTTTGTCCACTTGTCCACCTGCCTAATTGCCCACTTACCTATTCGCCTACTTAATAATATACCTACTTGTCCACCACCCACTCCTCAATTTGCTAACCTCCCCAGTCGTTCACCTGCCTACCTTCCCACTTACCTACAAGCTAATTTATTCATTTGTCCACTTGCCAAACTACCAATTCGACTACTTGCTAACTTACAAACTTTCACACTTGCAACACTACCTAAATGCCTACCTTCCCATCTACCAAATAACCCTTCCTCACACACACACCCCACAATCCGTCAATATCCCCTCCTCTTCCTTGTATTTTATTTGTGTCTTCTTTCCTTTCCCTACTCCCACATAACGCTGCTTCCTTAAATTCTTTCTCTCCAACTCACTTCCCTCCTACACATGACTGCCCTCCATCCTCCTTCCCTCCTACACATGACTGCCCTCCATCCTCCTTCCCTCCTACACATGACTGCCCTCCATCCTCCTTCCCTCCTACACATGACTGCCCTCCATCCTCTTTCCCTCCATACCCCCACCTCACAACCTGTTTCCTTCCTTCCTATCACTCCTTCTCTTCTACCAAAAACAAGCTCATACTCAATCTAGTCTATATATACCCATTCCATCTTATCAAGCCATGCCTTTGACTCAATGACGAAATACATAACAATTCCCTCTCTATCATCCCTCTCCTTCATTCCCTCCTTCCCTCCTATAGACAACTACCCTCCTAATACCCGATCTTCTCCTCTCTCCAATAATGCCCTTTCTCCCTCCTGTTCAAGCACCCTTCTTCCCTCTCCCTCAATACCCTACTTCTCCCTTCTAACCCTAAATTCTTCCTTTCCTCCAACCGAAATGCCGTATTTCCCTTCCTTCCCTTCTCTACCTCCTCCTCCCTCCTTACTCCAATGTCCTCACTCTTTCCCTCACTGCAGTCTACATGCCTTCCTCCCATTCTCCCTCCCTTCCGAAGTACCTTCGCACCTACCTTTCTGCCTTCCTAAATACCTACCTATCTACCTACCTTCTTTCCTCAAGGCCTCTCCTTCCTTCCTTCCCTGCCATTCCTCACCATCCCCTCTCTCCCACAAGCGCCCGCCTGCCCCTCCTTTCCACCCACCCACCCTCGCCCCCTCTCTCCCCCTCTCCCTCCCTCCCTCCCTCCCTCCTTCCCATCCACAAGCGCCCCTCATTCCTTCATTCCTTCCCCTCCTCTCTCCTTTCCATCTGCAAGCGACCCTCCCTCCTTCCCTCCCCCCCTTCCCCTAAGCGCTGCCCACAACAGTCTCCCTCGAGCTCCGCTATGGCGCAACCAAGCTGAGATGTTTTACGGCCACGAGGGAGCTAAGGAATGTATGAAGCAGGAGGAGGGGGAGGGAAACGCGGGGGAGGAGTAGTAGAAGGAGGAGGAGTAGAAGGAAGAGGAGGAGGAGGAGGAGTAGAAGGAGGAGGAGGAGGAGGAGGAGAATAAAAAGGAGGAAAGGAAAAAGAACGAGAAGGAGGAGAAGGGGGAGGAGGAAAATAAAAAGGAGGAAAAGAAAAAGAACGGGAAGGAGGAGACGAAGCATCAGGAGAAACCCAAAAGTAGATCATGGAATCACAAACGAAAAAAACATATAGAAGGAATAAAAAAAAGAAGCAACAGAAAGCACACACACAAAAAATAGACAACTGAAATAAAGGCTAGAATACCGACGAGGATGGAATGCAATATGAAAATGGGACCGAGAAACCAGCAATCGAGTAACAGACGCAAGAACGTTAAGAATGCGTAACTAGGGCAGACGAGACAATAAATGACACTCAACAGGCGATTAGAAGAACAGGGTTAGTCACAGCACGCAGGTCAAAGGTGGATGAACGGACGCCATGTAATTACGTGAACAAATGTGAAAATTGAATAACTGGGAGAACAGAATAACACGCGGTGTGTAGACGAAGAACAGATGACTGGTTGAGGTATATGAATAAAGTCCCTTATAAGAGTCGGTAGATAAGGGGACTCAGGGCGAGAGGGAACGCGAGACCGAACTCTGAATCACCAAGCAGAGGGAGCGAAAAAGTGTGTGTGTGTGTGTGTGTGTGTGTGTGTGTGTGTGTGTGTGTGTGTGTGTGTGTGTGTGTGTGTGTGTGTGTGTGTGTGTGTGTGTGAGTGACTGAGAGAGAGGGGAGGAGCAGATAATCTAGTGAGTAAATGAGAGACAAACATCGAAAGAACCACAGAGAGAGAGAGAAAAAAGCCAAACCTTCAAAGAAACACGATGCAACAAGACGCCCCAAAAAACGAAAAAGCACGAAAACGCAAAACAATACGATAAGAAAACGATAAAGCGAGGAGGCGAGCACGTAAGAGGAGAAGCCAAGGACGAGCCAAAGAAAAAGGAGAAAGGAAGGGTGGGAGGAGGGGAGGGTAGGGGGGGAGATGATCCACCCCGTCCGAGAGTGAATAAGAGATACTTGACATGACAGAATGACATAACATGACAGAATGACGTGATGTCAAAGAAGCGGCGATTGGGTGATGACCGCTGGATGGTGTGATGGCGTGCGGGCAGTCCAAGCGTTGTTGCATGCCACGATATATGGCAGGTTGTGGTTGCAAAGTGCGTTGCGTGGCAGGGGGTCATTGCAAAGGCATGTGAACAATTGTATTTAAAAAGGGGTATTTGATGTGTCTATCATAGTAACTTTATTGAAATATATGATACAAATCTAGCTTGGGAATATTGTATCCAATATGATTCATATCAAACATATTTTTTACAACATTTAAATATGATAACACATTCATACATTTATCTAATAGTGTAAGTGCAAATCAAGTATCATATTTTGCAAGGGTATTTGGCAGATACACGACGTAGAAATGAAAAGAAAAAAAAGACAAACATCAACAACTGTAAATGTACGTATATGTATACTAAAAGAGAAAAAAAAACGCAGAAACAAAGAAACAGACATGAAACTAAAAGAAACGCAAAGGAAGAAAGAAAAGGAGATACTGAAACAGAAAGAAACAGAGAAAGAAGAAAAATGACAGACACAAAAACGGAAAGACACAAAAAAAACAAGACAAAGAAAAAAATAAGAAAAGTGACACAGAAACATAGAGAGAGAGACACAAGAGAAGCAAAGAAAGCTAAAGAAAGAAAGGGAAAAAAAGAGAGAGACAGAAAGCGAGAATCCAAGAGAGGTGCGACTCCGTAAAAAAAGATCGGGGTGGGTGAGGATGTACGAAATGAAGGTTAATGAAAGGCTAATTAACAACGTGGATAAATGGGGATTATTAAAAGGCCAGAGGAGAGACACGCAGACCGGATGTAGGTGGGGGGATGGGGAGGAGGCAGTGATTAGAGACGATAAGGGAGAGACACAGGCGACAGTAATCAACGAGAGAGAACTAGACAGTAAAGAATGCAGAACATTGTTGTTGCTATTGTATTGTGGATAATAACTTTAATAACAACGATGATGATGAGATAATGATAATGATGATGATGATGATGATGATGATGATGAAGATGAAGATGAAGATGAAGATGAAGATGAAGATGAAGATGAAGATGAAGATGAAGATGAAGATGAAGATGAAGATGAAGATGAAGATGAAGATGAAGATGATGATGGTGAGGATGACGATAACTATGACGACGACGATTACGATGAAAGCTTCAACAATAATTATAATAAAAATAACTACTGCAACGAAAAAAAAAATGATGATGATAAAATCGACCATCATAAGGTCAAAAGGCGAAGAAGGAAAATGAACCAAAATAGGATGAGTGGGGCATTGTTTACATGCAGTTGACGACACAAAGCGTGAGTAAAATGAGTCTCGGTGAGTAACCAAAGCTCGCGACAAAGGACAAGGGAGAGCGCCGAGGGTGCAAGAAGGGCGTCAAATCAGGGTGAACGGAAAGAGAGTCTAGGGTGCGGTCCCGATGGCTAAATATAGCCCCAGATGAGGCTAGCAATAAGGGCAAAATAAGGGTAAAGCATGCGTGAAATAAGGGTAAACTATGAGTGAAGTCAGTGTGGGACATGGGTGAGATTGAGTAATTAGGTAAAGGAGGGTCGAGTGTGTTAGAAGGATGAGACAAGAGTGAGAAATGAGGACAGGAGAGCGAGCCGTAAAGGATGGGATAAATACGACAAGATTGAGACCAAGAGTGAAGCAAGAGTGAAAGCGACAGCAAGGCAAAAACAAGATAAAAAGAATAAGAGAGAAAGAATAAAACAAAAGGACTGGGAGAGGGAGACAAAAGAAGGCGTATCGGGGCGGAGAGTCTGAAAGAGGAGGGGTAGGAGGGGTAGGGGGGTAGGAAGAAAGGGGGAGGGAGAGGAAGGCGGAGGGGAAGGGGGGGAGGAGTGTATGAATGAGGCAAAGTGATGGTTATCAAAGTTATGTATCAGCTAGTTCTGGCAGATGAACTGTAATTGCACACCATTACAAGTGATCAACGTGCATTATTAAAGCCTAAACAGGGGGCATCAGTGTCATACAAGCCCGTAGGGGGAGGAAGGGCGGAGAGAGGGGGAAGGGCGGAGAGAAGGGGAGGAAGGGAGGAAGGGAGGAAGGAGGGAGGGGGAGGAAGGAGGAGGGAGGGAGGGGGAGTTAAGGAGGAGGGAGAAGGGGGAGGAATAGTGAGGGGAGATGTATGAGAGGGGAGAGGAAGGGGGAGAAAGAGAGGAGGGAGGGAGAAAGAGGGGAGAGGAAGTGAGGAGGGAGGGGGAGGAGGGGGAGTAGAGGAAAGGAAAAGAGAGGGGAGGAGGGAGGGGGAGGGGAGATGTAGGGGAGAGGAAGGGAAGGGAAGGTGGTGAGGGAGGTTAAAGGGGGAGCGATGGGCGGAGGGCGAGCAAAGGAGAGAGGGGGAAGACGAAAGAAGGAAGTGGGAAAGATGGAAAGGAAAAATACTAAATGAGGGAGTGGGAACAAAAATGGGGGGATGAGAAGCAGAAGAGAAAACTAAAAAGGGCAAAAAATGGGAAACTAAAGAAAAAAGGAAGAAGAGGGGAGAACGGGACAAGACGCAAAAAAGAAGGAAAAAACATGAAAAGGAGGCGAAGAGTAATCAGCCAACAATCAAGAACAATGTATAAAAGGGGGTCAGACATTGTGTAGCGGGACAACTGCTTGACCCCGGGATACAAGAGGTCACCGTCCGACGGGTGACCTCATTCGCCATAGTTAGAAGTGTGTTCGTATGTCTGTTCGCGTGCATCTTTAAATCCCGAACCCGCTATGCATTGACTCTCATTAGAATTACATCGCAAAACCTTTAAAATATCTATAAAGGGTTCAAAGCCCAAACCTTTTAAATATCAATAAAGAGTTCAAATCACATTTTTTTTTAAATATCTATAAAGGGTTCAAAATAATGCCTTCAGCCAACAGATCCCGGAATATACACCCACTTTAAACACCAGATTCTATATTACCTAATCATCTGATACCAAACCTCAAAACAATGAGGAAACGCCCGAAAGCAGTACGTCGTCAGCTGATAGATTCTAAATCAAGCTGTCTTAATCTCTAATCAAACACGGGTTCTAGCCATTCAGATATCAATCAATACAGATCAGACGTTCAATCATCATTAGCGTGATATGGCTCAACGAATTTCAATCGACATAATCTAGGAGTTTCATCAACAACACTTTAAATATTCAGTCGCTGGATCTTCGTCTATCAAATGTCGAATCAGCGGGTTGTTTCGTAATGTCCCGTTCTATCATCCTTCTAAATATTACTTTACTCTACCTATTCTATATTTTTCTATGGGTTTCTATATATTTTCTTTATATTTTCTATTTCATATTTCAAATTTGATCATTTTTAAATATTCATTTTTTCTCTATAGTTCATATATCTTTTATATGCTTCCCTGCCAATGTGAAATCAGCAGGTTCGTACTGTTCCGTTCTATATTTTTTCGTACGAGTCTGATCGACATTATAAGAATAAAACAATACATTATTACAATTTAAATCAACATTACAAGAATAAACCAATATATCAACACCAACTGCAGAACATAACTCGCAAAAAGAGGGTGAGTAAAAAACAGAATTTCGGGTTTTTAAATAACTTTAATAAAACATACAGTTACAACTTAACCCTGACACATTCCGACTTATCATACTGTTCTGGTAAGACTTTTCTCCTTCGTGTTTCGAACTGAACTAAATATCGGGAATTCTGAAACACGAAACCACAAATCACGCCGCCCTTTGAGAGAGTTTCAAACACACAAAAACAACCAACCCCGATTTAACACTCTTATCACGAATTTATTACGCGTGGCTAACCTCACGACCCCATTTTTCACGCAATAAAGAGCATAAAGTCATTACATCGGCAGATTGAAAATCATCTAAAATTTATTACTATAAACGTATGTAATGCAACTACTATCAATATTCCGTCATATGTTTACTGAGAGCGCATGTAGTACAACTAGCTTGACATTGACATATGTGACCTGTCACATTCTCTAAAGTACACATTATTTGCAGAAGATAGGTATCAATGTCAATGTTAAACCCGCACACTTACCCATCACGCGTGCAAAGGCAAACACACACACACACACACACACACACGCACACACACACACACACAGGTCCCCCTCCTCCTTCTACTCGTAGCTCTTTGCTGTGTCATGAGCAAGAATAAGAATGATCTCTGCATTTCATGCATGATTATTACTTTTTGTCAGAGCAACTGACGAGCCCGCCTCAAGGCATGCAGGAAGGTGCCACACCGCTTTCATGCAAAGCTCTTTACCTTTAATGAACGATCAGCTGTTCTCTAAAACTATGTTTATCAAAGACATATATATGTATTACGAAAGAAACAGAAAAAAACGAAAAGAAACGACACGCCCACACAAGCGAGACTTCTTATTCTTATTTCATCGGCGTACACAGGAGATGAAACGTCTGCTCTCCGCGCCACTCATGAGATATGCATTCAGCGTGTGAAGGCCTTATTAATTAGGGCCGTGAGGTATGGCTCCGCGTCGGTTACAATAAAACAGAAGGCCTCGTAAATAGGGGCCTTTATCTGCCGAGCGTCAGAGCCAATTCCTAACCAAGACGATGTGAATAAAGGGAAGTGACTGTCAAGTGAATTCTGTTTCGCCTTTTGGGTTGAAATTTGCGGTGGGTTTTAGCTTTGAAATTTCTCTCTGAAAAAATAAATCCCTGCCAAAATTTTTGCTTGTGCTTTTATCGGTAGTAATTAGCCATCATCATTAACGTCACTTGTATAATCATTTTCTTTAACGGATTTTCTTTCGTGTAAACAATTAGCCTCGGCCGAGGCCCAAACCTCACTTCTGCTTTCTGCTTTATATTCACTCACAGCTGACTTGGCATATGACAGGCCTAATTCAAGTGAGCCAAAGAGGCATTTTGTACGGTTTGTTTTAGGTTTTGTTGCTGTTGTTGTTATGACTTGATGTCTGTAACACTTGAGAAATAAAAGAAAAGGGAGGAAAAAGTTGAAGGTTGCTTTCGACAACGACTGTTCTCATGCTTCTATCCATGTCGCCATAAATCAAGGTACAATACAATTAAAACAACATTACACACTTATAATAATCTTAATGACTCTTGACGGTTTTCGCATTGACATTCATAATATCACTTTCAATTCTCATATACAAAAAAAATGTTTAATCGTTAAGAGAGTGTTTACAGCGCAATCGCAACCACAACTACCATTGCTGTAACAACAATCATTATCTTTAGCAACGGCCTTCGACAATCACCCTC
>NW_028234404.1:15006260-15011260 GCF_977035675.1 Penaeus japonicus | reverse complement strand
ATCAAAACTTCTTTCAAACTACATGTATACATAGAGTAGTGTTCTTATGAACAAATGTATTACAGTAAATACACATGGCGCTCTTAACGACGAAATGAACGGTGTTCTTTCCGTTTTTGGAGAATTCCTTTTTGCATCACAGGATATAGGCAGATAAAAAAATCTTTTTATGAATGTCAGTGAATTCAAAACTGATTTCAATCGTAGAGTTAACTCTGCACAATATCCTAACCCAGTAGTAAGGGAGATCAAATCAAAAGCATTGAATTTCGAATGCGAATAAAACGGATCAATACAGTATAGGTATAACATTAAATCTATAAATGGCTTTCACCTGTGTGTGTGTGTGTGTGTGTGTGTGTGTGTGTGTGTGTGTGTGTGTGTGTGTGTAGGGGCGTACGTGCATGTAAGTCGATCGATCTATCTGTGTAGGCATCTTCGTCTCTCTATATATGTATGGACGAGCATGAAAGGACGTTCGTATATGGCACATGTTTATCTTCCACTGACAGGGTACAGCAGGTGCTCCGGAAGCGATTCAAATCCGCCCAAGTGGGCACTGCTGGAGCGAGCGGGCGGGATGGGCGTGAGAGGCGCAGGCAGCCCCTTGCAGGCCGGCGGACAGAGCACCCCGACCTTTCCCTCGCCCCCCCCCTCCCCCTCCCTTGACTAGAACCTAGCACAACACGAGTTTAACACAGCCGCTCATACACACACACTCCTCGGCCTGCTGACGTCACAACCTTGAGTGGACCTGCAGAGCTCATCCCGCCCACGTAACGCCGCCCACCCGCCTAATCCCACGGCGGTAGGTGGACTCTGAAAGGGTGAGGGGGGGAGAGGGGGCAGACGGGAGTCACCCTTTTCTTCCTCTTCATAGAGTCCGTTCCATTCCCACACCCACAAAGGGAGAGGAAAAAGGGAGTGTATTGTGGTTTCTTTTCGTTTCTTTCAAAAGATTCATATTTCACTGTGAGTGTGTGTGTGTGTGTGTGTGTGTGTGTGTGTGTGTGTGTGTGTGTGTGTGTGTGTGTGTGTGTGTGTGTGTGTGTGTGTGTGTGTGTGTGTGTGTGCGTGTGTGAGTGCGTGTGCGTGTGCGTGTGTATGAGCGTGCGCGCGTGCGTACATACATTCGTGCGTGCATGAGTAGATAGTGTGTGCATGTGTCTGCGAGTGCGTTCTGTCAGCGTGTATCCGTGCCCGTCAGTTGCAGTGAACGCACACTCGCACACATGCTGGCCACCACAACATCCTGGCTAAGCGGGCCTTCCTCCATCCTCACTCACTCGCTTGCGCCTTCGCTCTCTTCAGTAAGTTACTCCATATACAAGTGTTTTTACATCTACGTAAGTTACACCTAAAAGTGAAGTTACATGTATATATAATTACACCCAAATACATATACGTATAAGTTGTTGTTACACATTCGATATTACTTTTCAATTTTCTTCTTCCCTTCCCCCCTTTCCCCTCCTCCTTCCCTCGCACACTTGAAATTATCACCCCGCCCATTTGACTACTAAAACCTGATAAAAGTGACGGGTTAAAAAGATACTTACTTTTGACAGAGACAAATCATCACTCGGCTCCCCTAACGGATGATTAGCGAGTAAAATATCTCAAACTAGACACCTTAATCTAAGTCATTTCTTCACGCTGCACGGCTTCTCTACGCAACGAATCAAGTGTTTATGCAATTTAAAACTCCTATAAATTGAATTTTGAATCACATTCCGATGAGGCGCGTTTCTTAGTCGTATAAATACTCCTGTAGACTGCTTTATAAAACGTCGTTGATTTCCGGTGCTAATCATTTGACTAATGACCTTATGCTTCTGGATTGGAACGATTAACCAAAACATTTATATAAAAAAAAATAACCCGTCCATAAGATACAACCAATGGCTCTTTCTCAAGTAAACGCAATGTTCAGCCATGTTACTCCGAGAATCTCCAACCATACTCTCTACCAGACAAACAAACGTGTCATGCATCTACTTCATCACGCCGATTCTCAGCTGCAGTCACAAGTCTTCTAACCGAGGACGTGAATCCCGTCTCGATCACTCTGTACCGCGACTCGTAACGGGCTGTTTCGAAGCTTCAATCGCTGCGTGACATGTGTGTTTCAACCCCATCTCTCTGCCATGCCAGCTGTGGCTTGTGATTCTATCTTACCGAGAGCTAGATTGAGGGGGGTAGGGCGAGAAAGAGGGAGAGAGATGAGAGTAGAGGGAAGAGGGAGAAAAGAGAAAGGGGAGAGAGAGAGAGAGAGAGAGAGAGAGAGAGAGAGAGAGAGAGAGAGAGAGAGAGAGAGAGAGAGAGAGAGAGAGAGAGAAGAGAGAGAGGAGAGAGAGAGGGAGAGAGAGGAGAGAGGAGAGAGAGAGAGAGAGAGGGAGGGAGGGAGGGAGGGAGGGAGGGAGGAAGGAAGGGAGAGAGAGAGAGAAAGAGAGAGAGACTCAAATTAACTATAGGTAATCTGAATGCCAACATACACATGACACATACACAGGCACACACACGAGAAAATATGGCGGATGCCTCGCTTCAACCCCCCCCCCCCCTCTGCACAAACAACATTGTTACCGCGTCAGTCGACACTATATAAACACTTCTCTCGTGATTAATACCCACTACATAAGACAAACCACACCTGCATATCCTGGTTACACAGTACAAGTATGTAAATACTCTTGAACAAAACCTCACACGTCTCAGGTTTGCTTGTATGGTTAGTCTAGAAGAGAGGGCGGGGAGGAGAGAAAGATGGAGGGCGAAAGAAATATGCGTAGCAGCCTCAACTCCCTCCTCCCCCTTCTCTCTCCCCTCTGGGTGTACGGTGCGGGCAACCACACAGGGGGAAGGAGTGGATACAGAGGGGAGAAGAGGGAAACGGGAAGGAGGGGAGAAAGGAGTACCGATGTAAACAGAGTCAAGGCGCATCTCCACCCTTCATCGAACCCTTACTCGAGCGCCTTGAAAAAATATCCTGAAGGAGGTCTGTACTAATTCATAATGGCGCATGTAAAACGTGTATGTAAAAAATGTAAACAAAAAATGTCGTAATGGGAAAGACAGCACCGGGCACGAGTCTGAGGTTTGAAGTTTACAAGAAAATGACACGTCGCTCTGGGTTCAGAAGGTCCGCGCGACGAGGGGTCAGAGGGGACGCGCGGAGGAGGCGAAAAGAGGGGAAACTTGGGGAAGAGGAGACGGTCGAAAGAGAGCAGAAGAAGCGGAAACACTAACAGGTCGGAAAATAAACAAGAGGAACACAGGACGGCAAATATAGACGTTCCCGATGCATCTTGCACATGGGCAAGGCGAAGGGGACAGCCGGCCGCCTGTTGGAGCTTCACCAGACGGCGTCAAGCAGGCACTCCGGGACGAGACGTGAGTAAAATCAGGTTTGTGTTACGATGAGTAGATAGCGAGGTGAAGCCGAGGGAGTACAATGGCTCTTTTCAAAACCCCGACTGGGATATTTCACAAAATACCGCCTGCTTAAGCTTGATGATGAATTTGAGATGCATATCAACCGAGGCGGAAATACTTAATTCCCTAATTACCAGGCAATTACACACACTGGAGTAAACGGTAGCGCGATCGTGATGATAGCCACCCACAAGGCACAAGCCACACACAAGCCCCGCCACACCTAAAGCCAAATACAGCCCTGTCACATACTTACGACGCTTCACACAACAACCAGCCACGCCAGATAGAACCAGTCCCACCACACACAACCAGCTCCGTTATACACATAACCTTCCAAACCATCTACGAAACACACACCAATATCCACCAAACACAACCACCCACACCAGATACAACCAATCCCACCACGCACAACCAGCTCAGTTATAAAAAGTACACTAAACAAACAACCAGCTGTTATAAAAAGTACACTAAACACACAACCTTCCACACTATCCGCGACACACACACACACAGCAATATCCACCAAATACAACCATCCACGCCACATACAACCACACCCACCAATCCCCGCCAAATCCATCCACGCACGCCACCCACAACAACCCCGTCACTATGCATCCGATCGGCTACTCGAGCGCCCGAGGCAAGGTGTAGCGTAAAGCCGAGATCAACACGGGCTCTGAAGGTCAACCACAATGGGATAATGGCTGAAAATGGCACTAAAAGCTTCTTTTTATAACTCGGAGGAGGAGTGATGTCATCTGAATAATGAGCTCCGTCACTGAATGTTTCCCAGGCTCGAACATTAGCATGCTAATAAATACACAAGAGTAACAAAAAGAGGAAACGAGCATAATTGCTGGAAGATATTCATAATTTGATATCCTTAAAAACATTTTGTTGTCATGAGAGTCATTATTTGTATCTTCCTCGCCCTCCCTCTTCTCCTCTCCTTTCTTCCCTCCCTTCCTCCCCCTTCTCCCTTCCCTGGCCTCCCTCCCCATTCTCTGCTCTCCTCCCCCCTTTCCCGTCCTCCCCCTCCTTCCTGCTTTCCTTCCCTTCCTCATATCTCACCTTCACTCTCCTCCCTCCCTTCCTCCCTTCCTTCCTCCCTTCCTTCCTTCCTTCCTTCCTTCCTTCCTTCCTTCCTTCCTTCCTTCCTTCCTTCCTCCCTCCCTTCCTTCCTTCCTTCCCTCCTCCCTCCTCTTATTCGGGCTTGTGCGTATGTTGGTTTAGGCGGGAAAGGGGGGAGGGGGTGCATGAATTTATGTGTGAGGAGTGGAGGGGGAGGGTGGGGGGAGAAAGGGCTCATGCATGTGTGCTCGGGTGCTTACATGTACTTTGCTCCTTCTCTCTCTCTCTCTCTCTCTCTCTCTCTCTCTCTCTCTCTCTCTCTCTCTCTCTCTCTCTCTCTCTCTCTCTCTCTCTCTCTCTCTCTCTCTCTCCTTCTCCCTCTTCCTCTCCTTCTCCCTCTTCCTCTCCTTCTCCCTCTTCCTCTCCTTCTCCCTCTTCCTCTCCTTCTCCCCCTTCCTCTCCTTCTCCCCCTTCCTCTCCTTCTC
>NW_028234404.1:14981260-14993760 GCF_977035675.1 Penaeus japonicus | reverse complement strand
GAGTCCCGAGCCTTCACAACTGCGCAGTTACCACTCACGCCCCATAACCTGGCGCCCGCACACACGCACACGCACGCACGCACGCACGCATGCATGCTCGCTAACCACACGGGAGCGTTAACAGCGGTACAAGCACATCAACGCATGGAACTTCAGTCTGAGTCCAGTGCGAGATCTTTACTGCACGCAAAAAAATCGAGTCGTTTACTGAAAAACTAGGAAGATGTAGTGATAGGCGATGTGCGCTTGCGTATTAATATGAACAAAAAGATGCCTCTCTCTCTCTCTCTCTCTCTCTCTCTCTCTCTCTCTCTCTCTCTCTCTCTCTCTCTCTCTCTCTCTCTCTCTCTCTCTCTACCTGAACGACTCTATGCCTACCTGTATGTCTGGCCACTTGTATACATAAATTTCAAATCAAAATACAATTTGACGGCTTGTCAAAAAAACATAGACAGACAAACAGACACACACACACACACACACACACACACACACACACACACACACACACACACACACACACACACACACACACACACACACACACAGAGTCACGAACGCACACGCGCACCCAGGCCACCTCACCATCCTTCCCTCGTCTTAATAACGCGTGGGATGCTCCCGAAAGGTCACGCCTTCGTGAGGGAGGGACCGTGGGAGGGGGTATCTCATGGGGCAGAAGAAGGGGGAGGGGAGAGATACCAGGTTCAAGTACCATTCAAAACCCGTACCATTCTGCTTCCCCTTTTGTATCCCCCTGTAAAGTGGTGTAAGGTAGAACGGGCAGGTGTTGTTCTTCGTGAAATGGTGGGAGCGGTTTGGTCTATGTGGGTTTTCGAGTGAGGTCTAAACGTCTAAATAGAGGCTTGAAGTGCATTGCTATGTGGGGTATGATGTTGTGTGCCCCGTCACGATGCCATGTCGGAGGGTACCATTCCCATAAACCGGGCAGTCTAAGGGAAGACGTGTTATTCCATCCATTACGAATGAACGGGACACTTCCTCAAAAGATTGCATTATATATAATATCAATATTGTCTGTGACTGACCAGAAAGAATAAAGGTTTCGTGGGAAGAAAGCACAGGTAAGGCAGTCTCGGAAAATAAAGAATAAACAACTGAATGCAATAATGGGTAATGAATAACTCGAGTAATGACCGGAAAACAAATGGCTTGAAGTTAGGTGATGTAATACATGTATTCACCTGTAAACCTGCCTGCACAGAAAACTCGGACTAATAGGTCAAACATAGTGAACTACAAAAACCACTCTAACGACGTGGTTGTTTTCCCTGTTTATTTTTTGAGCTACACTTTCTTATATCATTAAATAGATAATCATGAATATGCATTTTCCTTAATTTTTCTTTTTTTGCCGAGCCAAGCTTTTTGCAGCAACAACTGCGTCCACTTAACATTATTGGTAAATCTGTCACCAGTCTCTCAGAAGGCACTAAGGTCAGCTTCTGTGTATAAAATGACTAATCTGGGATTTGTGCGAAGCAAGTGACAGACAGCTGATAATAGAAAGCTGGTTATTCAACAACAGGCCTGGTTGCTTTGTATAAACAGAGAGGCAGAGCACGAAAAGAAAACTCTCAGGACGGCCTCCACATACATGCACCAAAGGGATTATCCCAAAGAGCTCTCCCTCCTCGGGGTGTTTTATATTTCATTATAATGCAAGTCACACTTTTGCTATTGCTGTAATTCTATAGCTCTAAGCTCCATACGATAGAAAATTCCTGAAATTTCTTATAAAAGTAGTGACAAATCTCATGGTTATGTCATACTGCAACCTTATTCGTGATATATTTGATTTTACAAAACTCATTTTACATTCCTCGAATATAAGAACTTCACATGACAAAAAAAACATTGACCCATTAGAACAGATCTGTTTTTGGTTTCAACAAGCCCATGATATGTTGTAAGGATGAATTAGTGGGCAAGACGTGTTTTAGGAGCGGAATTGTCTTCCTCAATATAAATATTCATGACAAGAGCATTTCTATATAGAACGAGAAGCGCTTAAAAGAACCAGGCGGGGAATTTTGTCTTCTCATCCTCATCCTTCCTCCTATTTCTTGACCTTTATTCTATTTCCTTGGTTCCTAGTTATTTGCTTTTTACCCGAAGCTTTCTTTCGTTCACTTTTATGGCTGTCGATATGCTTAGACTACACGCATAAACCTGAGCAAAAGCTGTAAAATGTCCAGTGGAAAAAAAACAAATTAAAAGAGAATACGATTTCTGGCTGAGTTGAAAACCCTTTCAAACATTAATAAGTATGCATTCCACCACCTGTCACTTCCGAGGCGTGCGCACATACAGCCACGCACATATGCACCGTCATCTATCATCCATCATCCATCACAAGCGCGTACACACGCACACGCACATGCACACACACACACACACACAAGCCCCTTTACTCCGTCCTATGAAAAGGTCACCTTACTCATCCATGAGAAAGGCCTCATTCCTTTCCCTCGTTCTTTGTCCACTCATGCCTTCATGACCTCTGAATGTCGAGGCCTAATCAAGAGAGGGGTTTATTACAAACGAGGTTAACTAACATTGCATCAGGTGGCTCTTTGCTTTCGTCATCTGATTCTCCTCACCACCTGTGGCTTTGCTGTGATTGCATCGCTCTACCACCTGGGTCATTCTCTCTCTCTCTCTCTCTCTCTCTCTCTCTCTCTCTCTCTCTCTCTCTCTCTCTCTCTCTCTCTCTCTCTCTCTCTCTTTCTTTTTCTTTTTCTCTTTCTCTTTCTCTTTCTCTTTCTCTTTCTTTCTTTCTTTCTCTCCCTCTCCCTCCCTCTCCCTCTCCCTCCCCTTCTCTCTCCCTCCCCTTCTCCCTCCCTCCCCTCTCTCTCCCTCTCCCTCCCCTCTCTCTCCCTCTCTCTCCCTCCCCTTCTCTCTCCCTCTCTCTCCCTCCCCTCTCTCTGCCTCCCCTCTCTCTCCCTCTCTCTCCCCTCTCTCTCCCTCTCCCTCCCCTCTCTCTCCCTCTCTCTCCCCTCTCTCTCTCCCTCTCCCTCCCCTCTCTCTCCCTCTCCCTCCCCTCTCTCTCCCTCTCCCTCCCCTCTCTCTCCCTCTCCCTCCCCTCTCTCTCCCTCTCCCTCCCCTCTCTCTCCCTCTCCTCCCCTCTCTCCTCTCCTCTCCCTTCCCTCTCTTCCCCTCTCCCGCTTCCCTCTCTCCTTTCGCCTTGTATCAAACGTTTCTTCCACCATCTGACTCTTCTTCACACCTGTCTCCTGAGTTACTTCAACCACCTGTGCCGCTCCCTCGAACTTTCCTGAGACAAATGCGTTCCCATGTCCAACTAACTTTCCTTCCTTTCCTCCTTCCTTCCTTTTCTCCTTATTCGTCCTTTCCTGACTCCCCCCACCCTCCCACCCCTTTCCATCTGACTCTTCTTCACCTAGAAAAACTATGCCGATTCCCCTACTCATCTGACAAATTCTTCCTCACCTACCACTTACAACATTCAGCAACTGAATCCACTGCCATCGAACATATTACACACTACTACCTACCACCAACCCTCTAACACCTACCACCTACCACCTACCACCTATCCCCTACCCTGTCACCTTCCACCTACCATCTACCACCTACAAGGGACAAACTCCAGCCCCCCCCCCCCCTTCGGATGACGACAAAGAACCAGGTGCGTCCTGCAACATCGACACTCAACACCACAGGTATCTTGAGCTTCCCCTTGCGATATCAGACTGTTTTTTTTTTTCTTTTCTTTTTTCTTTTTTTCTTCTTCTTCCATGACCGTTATAGATGTGTGGTGACGCAATCCTCATCATGTTGCTGTTGCAGGAATCCGCCACGCACGTCTTGCAGGATCTTTTTCGCTTCTCGGGGGATGTGCTTGATGGTGATGATAATGGTTATGTGTTGGTAGTGGCGGCGGAGGTGATGACTAACGACTGGTTGATGGTGATGATGGTGTGATTAAGTGGTGATGGCGTTAGTGATGATGGTAGTGGAGATGATGATTGGTGACTAGTGGATGGTGGTGTAATGATAATGATGGTGTCACTAAAGTGCAAAACGTCTGTAATTCTCGAACACTTTAATCCAGAAAACAACAAAAACGGGCAATGAACAGTGTCACTGTATGTGATATAGTGAGCTAACACTGACATTGGCCTTCCATGATACACGCAATTAAGAAAACTAAAACGTAATAAAATACAATACAGTACCTCATAGTTGAAAATAATTTCCAGGAATATTAAATAAATTGATAGCATTCACTTATAAATAAAAAAACAGAATTAAAAGAAATACTAATCAATAAAAATAAGAATACGAATAAGAGGAATTATACGTCTTTTTTTACATATTCCAAAAGCCGGCGATTTTTGTAATGCAAAGTTCAAATACAGTGTTCATACAGTCGTCATGCACAGAGCTTATTCCTTAGCCTCTGTTCTTGTTTAGACTCTGTTTTTGTTCGTCTTTTGTTCTTGTTCTTGTTTTTGATACCTTGGAGACCCAACCCAACTATTCATGAATTATGTGGATGCATCTATCCCTGTCCAGCCGTATCCTTGTTTAATAATGTTAATCTAAATTTTATGTTTAAAATATTATACTTATAATTCACTTTTGAACCATTGGTAGACAATCTACTTCAAGAGTAACTATAAATTCCATTTTAAGTCTGAATTACAAATCTCCTCAAACCGCCAATACCTAAAATTTGTTAAAAGTTAAACTCTAAGGTGCCCTTAAAATGTGTAAATCTTAATTTTCTTCTCAAACTCTAAAATAAAACCTACCAGAATCTAAACATAATATTTCCTTAAAAATCTAAATATAAAGTATTTTCCAAAATGTGGAAAATGCAAAAAATAAAAAATAAAAAATAAAAAATGCTTCCAGAGCCAAAACATATTGTTTTTGTTGTTTTTTTTACTCAATAACCCTTTCCTTCCATATATCTAAATCAAAAAGCTCTTCTAAAATTCCAAATGGAAAAAAATCACCCAAAACCTTAACCCAAAAAATCCCTCTCCGCTCATTCACGTGACCCTTACCCCCCCCCCTATCCAATTAAAAAAAAAGACTCAAAATCAATTTCAAAATCAAACGCCGTTCCAAAGCCAATCTCGAATCAAGGTGGAGCGGCAACCAGCTGAAGAAACAACCCCAGTTAAGTATAAACGTAAACTCTTGTGGGGCCGAGTTTACACACGCACTTGAACACTACTCGTTTATTACTGAATGCAATTGATACGGTCCTTCAAGCCTCCTTAAAAAAAGAGGGGGTGGGGGGTTAGGAATAGGGGGAGAGGAGGGAGGGGTAGGGCAAGGGGGAAAGGAGGTTGGGGAGGGAGGGGGGGAGGGGTGGGTCGGACGGGTGAAAGAACTTTGGCTTCGGTTTTGAACTTTAAACATACTTATAATTCATAATAGTATCAATGGAAAAGAATCAACAGCGCATTGAAACCTCGCGTTGTATATTAGGAGTCGATAAGACATGCATGTGTGCACGACCATTCGTCCATGCATAAATAAGAAGGTGAAAGGGGAGGGGGTCAGACGGGGGTAGAAAAGCTTTCAATATTGATTTTCATCCAGTGTTAAACTGTTTAAAAATTGCAATCACAATAAACAATGAAATAAAATCGCCGTGTTTCACAATATAAGTCAAGCATAAATCTATTTGTGCATGACTGATTGTTCTTGCATGATTGATAAGACTCGATGAAAAAAAATGGAGAACCTTATAGTGATCACTAATAATAATAACAATAATAAAAATCATCATCATCATCATTATAACTACTATAATCATAATAATAATAACAACAATAAGAGTGATTATGATAATAGTGTATCATAATAGCAATACCATAATAACCTAAATACAAAAAGCAGTTGTAATAATCATATTTTAGCATTAAAATAATAACAGCAGCAACAAAAAATAAGAACAATAACAATCTTAATAGCATTACATTAATAACAGTTACAGTGATAATAACAATACCAACAACAATAATAAGAAGCAACATAATATAGATAAAGATGATGATAATAAATAAAAATAATAATAATAGCAACAGTAATAAAAAAATAATAATGATAATAATGACATTAATAATAACCATAACCATAACAATAACAATAACAAGAAAAATAAAAACAATAATGATAATAATAATGATAATAGTAATAACTACCACAACCATAACAATGATAATAATAATAACACTACTACTACTACTAATAATAATAATAATAATAATAATGGTAATAATAACAATATAATAAATAACAATAATACTAATAACAATGATAAAATTAATAATAGTAAAGACATTATAGCAACAATAACAGCAGCAATAATAATAATAATAATAATAATAATAATAATAATAATAATAATAATAATAATAGCAATAATAACAATAATAACAATTATAAAAAAAATATAATAATAATAACAATAATAAAAAAATAATAATAACAATAATAAAAACAATAATAGTATCTAATTAAGATAACAAAACAACAATAAAAACAACAGTAATAATAATCATTTTAAAAATATAAGTAAGGAGGCACGCAGGTGCTGCTGCCACCGATAATGAGGGTAATGATGATGAAGTGAGTGTCCGCAATGAGGGAAGAATGAGGGAAGCGCTCACGGTTCCCTCCCGAGCTGCTCTGTGAACGCCTGGACTTCGTGGTATAGAAGACCTAACGACGAGATCTCTTTTAGTCTGCCTTTTAGAGTCTGATGGAAATGATGGCGATGATGACGCAGGATAGGCGTTTGAAAAGGTCTTCTTCCTCCTTCACCTTTTTTTTTTTTCTTCTTCTTCTTCTGCTGTATACTCTTCTCACCGTTCCCTCCCCGGCCTCCTACCCCCTCTCCCCTTTCCATTCTTTCTTTTAGGGGGCTGGCGAGGCAGCTTGGTGACACCCGTCGTAAAGATCATTTGGCTGAGAGTGACTTCATCAGTTTGACCTTCCGCATCTTCAGGGGTGAGCTGTTGCCACACTCCAGCACTGCAGCCTTGCCAGCAGCCTGGTAACCTCAGCCACAGGGGCGATGATGACAATCCATTTAAAATCATCAGTGTGAGATAAATTAAATGAGCGTGACGACTGACAGCCTTCAGTTTCGTGACACAACTCTGACAGGGTAAGCAAGCACTGCCTGTGATGGCGGCGGTCGTGTCGCACAGTGGCGGAGGCGGAGGCGGAGGCGGCGGCCGGCCAGCGCGAATTCTTTGCGTCTCTTTGGCCCCGTTGCCGCTGACCGCAGCGTCATTACCCCGTGAGAACACGCCCACTCGCCTGAGAACCTATGGCGTCACCGCCGAAAATGCTCTCGGGAGAACTGTTCAATAATTGCCTCTAATCCGCTGGTCATGACGGGCGTCCTTCCCTGACGGCGGGCGCCTCCCACCGGCGGCCCCAACCAACGCAAACAAACACCAACAAGGCACATGCAGGGCGAGGGCAGGCAGGCAGGCAGGCAGGCGGGTGGGCGTGCGAGCGTGCGGGCGGGCGGGTGGGTGGGAAGGGCGGGATGGGCGGCAGCTGCGGCACTCGACGGGCTCGGGTGGGCGAAATATCTTTGCGAAACGTTCCCAGCTCACTCGAGCGTGATTGCTTCAAAGTGCTTCTAAACTGCGCCAACTGTGTGTTATTTACGCGTGGCTTAACTCGGCCCGAAATGCAAGAGAAGAACAATTATCCTACTGTCTCTCAAGGCCAGATGGCCAAACAACAACTGCGGAAGCTTGTTAACGCAGCAACACCTCACATACCGGCGTCAAGGTGCAAAGAAGCCACTCTATCGTTCAATCTACCATAACAACTACCAATGATGACTGCAATGCAGGCAGATCCTTGTCAAACAAAGCAAATTGCTGATACGCAGGAAATACAACATAAAAACACAGCTCAACTCCATGCCCTGCTGACCGCCTACACAAAAAGTCGAAAACCAAATTATACTTGTCAAATCTAACCACTGCATTCAAACGAACGAGCGCAGGCGTAACCATAAATTCTATATCATCAGGCACATGATGATACCGAAAAAATACATCATGATACCGCAATTACACCTGCTTATTACACATGTATCAACGCAACATTAGTCATGAAGATTAGCTTTTCCGAAACCATAAACACACTCGCAGACCTGTTCACCGGAAATGTCTTCTACAAAATTGCGCCCCCCTTAAAAAAAAGAAAATACGATAAACAACGTAAACATCTCAGAGTAAACTTATCATTACGTATACTTCCCCCTCCCCCACCCCCCATCCCTAGCTGACCCCTACCCCCTAAAAATAAAACGAATACAAAAAATCCTTTTAAAAATCAAATCAAACAAATCAACAAAACGATGACAACCTTTCCACTTTAATTCAGTCTCGAAAAATGCCCTGTCCTTTTAACAAAAGTGCCGACTCACCATCACCTCTCCTTCGCCATAAATAAAAATGACATCACCTCTAACTGCCATCCATACAGCAACACTCATTTCTCCAACATCATTCTCAAAGTATTCTACGTGGGAAGTCCAGCTGAACACGGAACAAATCCCTTTGAGTTCGCTTCAGCCACGTTCAAAGGGAGGGAGGGAGGGAGGGAGGGAGGGAGGGAGGGAGGGAGGGAGGGAGGGAGGGGGGGAGGGAGGGAGGGGGGGAGGGAGGGAGAGGGAGAGGAATGGAGGAGGTGGAGGGGAAGGTGAGCGTGAGGGGGAGAGGGAGGATAATGAGAAGAGGAAGGGGAGAGGGAGAGGGAGAGGGAATGAGAGAGGGGGGGAGAGGGTGGGGCGGAGTAGGTGGGGAGGGAGAAGGAAGGTGGGGTAGGTGGAGAGGGAGAGGGAAGGTGGGGTAGGTGGAGGGAGAGGGAGAGGGAGAGATCATGAGACGCAAACAGAACGCCTCATTCAAAATGTCAAAGATATTACCGAGAATCCGATGACCTCTTTCCTTTAAAGATATTTTCTTTACGTCTTTTTATTTTCTTATGATTTTTTCCTCTCTTATTTTCTTTTATTTTTGTAATCATTAATCTTGCTCTTCTTCACTTCTCTCTTCGTCTTTATTTGTTCAATTCTTCCCAACTTTTGCGTTTATTTCTTTCAAAAATTCCTCTTTCTACTTATCTTTCTACTTCGCTTTCCTCACATATTTCAAACATTTTTCCAACAATTATAGATAAAAATCGAATGAAAGTACCAAAACTTCAAAAAATATAGCATAAAAATCCTAATTATCATCACAATGACAAAGACAAATAATAATAGCAATAATAATAATAATAATAATAATAATAATAATAATAATAATAATAATAATAGTAACAATAATAATAAAATAATAATTATAATGATAACAAAAAATAATATTCTTAAATACAATAACAATAATAATAGTCATCATAACCATTATCATCACAATCCTAATAATAATCATCAATATAATAACAATAATAATAATAATAATAATAATAATAATAATAATAATAACGAAAATAATAATAAAAATAATGATAATAATAACGATAATGTTGACAATTATAAGAAAAAGAAGAGAAAGAAGGAAAGGAATAAAGATAAAACGAAGAAGACGAAAAAGAAGAAGGGGAAGAAGAACAAGAAATTTCCTTCCCTTAAACCTAGCCTTTCGTGCGCTTCGTAAACCTTCCCCGTGAACGACCTGCGGCGTAAGTAGCAAGCAAGCTTCCTCAAGCACGCTTCATCACGACTTTTCCGTTTTGTTTTCTCTTACAGGTTTAACTTTTTTTTCTCTCCTTTTTATTCTTTATTCTTCTCTCACATTTTTTTCTTTCTTTTTCCATTTATTTTTCTCATTTCTAATCATGTATTTTTTCCTCCAAATTTTCTCCTTCTCTTATCTTTTTTTTCTCGTTTTTCCTCTTTCATCACCATCTCTCCCTATTTCCTGCTTTTGACTGGTTTCCTATTTTTTTCTTGTCTTTTCTTATAAACTTTCCTTTCCCTTTAAAGCCGAGGTCATTTACCTGTCGGGGTCACGCACCCATGAGGGGGGGGGGGGTGCAACAGGTGATTAACCAAGCAGATATTAAATTAAATCAAATTAAATTAGTGATAATGGATGGCAATGATGATGATTATGAATATGATGATGATTATGATTATGATGGTGGTGATGATGATTGTGATGGTGGTGGTAGTGATGGTGGTGATGATGATGATGATGATGATGATGATGATGATGATGATGATGATGATGATGATGATGATGATGATGATGATGAAGAAGAAGATGAAGATGATGAAAAGAGGAGGGGAAAGAGAAGAAGAGGGTAGTGGGGGAAGGAAGAATGGAAAGGAGAGAAGGAAAAAGGATGGGGAGAGGAAAGACAGGGAAAGAAGAATGGAAAGGAGGAAAGAAGAGGAACGGGAGGAAAACAAGATAGAGGCAAGGGAGAAGAGACAAGGAGGTAGCAAGAGTGGAGAGAGGGGGAGAGAGGGGGGAGAGGGGGGATGAGACCCTCCTGTTGGTTCTTTCTGCTCGTCCGCAAAACAGGAAGTAGAGAAACCACTAAAAGATGAAGAGTAAAAGAGATAGCGAACCAGACAGACTGCCTGACAGATAGACAAACAGACAGACATACAAACAGATCAGTGACTAACTCTGACTAACAGAAGAAACAAAAACATACACGTGGTCCAGGGTCTAGGAAAAAGTGCCCCCCCCCACATCCCCTGCCCCCACAGACACACACCAACACTACGGTCAACGGCAATTCTGCCATGATTAAAATGATGATGGAAGGTGATGATGCAGACAGGCAGACGTTACCTCATCTTGCTCGGGGTCACCACACATACATGCCACACACAGATACAAATACAACATACATAACGCATGTATACAAAGCTACCGCACGTACATATTTACTTTAACATACGAACTCGCTCTCTCTCACACACACACACGCATGCATAAACACACACATAATTTAATACACACATACTTTAACACACACACACATTTAACACACACACACACACACACACACACACACACACACACACACACACACACACACACACACACACACACACACACACACACGCACACGCACACGCACACGCACACGCACGCACACACACACACACACACACACACTCACATACACACACACACGCACACACACACACGCTACACCACACGCCACTAGCCGCAACATAACACCGGCGTCGAGCACACAGATACCCACGAACAAGTTATCCAAGAACAGCATCCAAGACTTCATCTCTCGACAGCGTGTCATTACAGCATATTTCAACGTGCCATCAGCATATGAAGATGAGCATCGTAATAAAGATAAAGGGGAAAAAATGAAAAAATGAAAATATAAATAAACTTGTAAAACGAAAATAAAGACGAAATTCTCCTGACCTCCTTTTCACACACCCCTCTCCCCCCCCCTTTCTTTAAATAATGGTGCGCATAAACAAGCACGTTTTTTTGTGAACGGAACGAGAGGACGACAGGCGTCAAGTTGTGTATGTTTTAACAAGACCCGAAAAAGGCAAAAATAAAAAAAAAACGCAATTCACCGAAATTTTTGTATTCGAAGAATAAAAAATAAAGCAAAAAGCAAAACAAATATCCCATCCACAAACAAGAGCAACAGATATTCCAAACACAATGGAATCCAATACACCCTCTCAAGCAGTCTAATGCAAATAAAAGCTAAGGTAATCATAAAGAAGATATCCACGCGAACCCGCACTTCATATCGAAAAGAGATAAACACCGACTCCGCATAAACATGGCCAGGCATTAGAACCATCACCTGGACAAAATAAAACGTTATAGTTTGAAAAAATATATATATACATATATATATATATATATATATATATATATATATATATATATATATATTATATATATATATATATATATATATATATATATATATATATATATATATATATATATATATATATCCTTTCCTTCAATCGAAGGAAACAAATTTTTTGTCGGCAGTGGAGATAATGGCGGAGGAGGAGAAAATGGTGGTGGTGGTGGTGGTGGTGGAAGAGGAGGAGGAGGGGGTGGAGGAAGAGGAGGAAGAGGAGGGATGGAAGAGAAAGAAGAGAAGCAAGAGGAAGAGGAAGAAGAAGAAGGAGAGAAGTAGGAAGAGGAGAAGGGGGGGAGGGCGTCGCCGTTCAGCGGGGCGTTTATCCCCTGTATAATGACGCTGTAATTCATTCTAACACTCCCTCGTCCACGGTCCGCCTCTGTCCCGCTCCCCGCTGGGCGAGCGGCGGGGTGGGCGGCGGAGGTGCTGTCTTCCACGCAAATATGTATAATTATCTGCTTCTCTGTTATCCTGTTCGTGTAATAGAATGGAGGAAGCGGAGACAGTCGCACGATTTCTATTATTCTCAGCATTTTCACCCTGTTATTCTCGGCATTTTCACACTTGCAACGAAGAAA
>NW_028234404.1:14971260-14973760 GCF_977035675.1 Penaeus japonicus | reverse complement strand
TCATATTTTCAAAATGAACCTGAAATCCCTGTAACATAAACAAAAATAATAATAATAATAATAATAATAATAATAATAATAATAATAATAATAATAACAATGAGAAGAAGAAAATAAAGAACGTAAATTTGAATAACCATAAACCTGTAGTCTCAAATTTAAAAGCACGTCCCTACACATCTCCACGTAGGGGAAAAAAACACGAGAGCGGACCAGATGTAGAACGTATTTCCGTCACGGGAGATAGCCTAAGTGTTTGCCTATAAGTTCTTGGGGTCAACGGGAGGCACTCTGTCACAGCAGGGAAAACACATTCATTACCTTTAGATGGTACGACGCGTAAAAATAGGTCAAGGCATCGCATATACTCCGCGACAGGGGGTTTTGGGGTGAGGGATGACGGGTAAGGGGGTGGGGATGGGGGTAGGGGTGGGGGTATGGGGGTGGGGGAAGTCGTGGTGGACGGGGGGGGGGGGGCGTCGAGGAGAGTACATGAATGAATGCGAGTTTTAAAGCTGGTCCTGAATGGTTGAATGAATGTGCATGTCGGTTGCATATCTGTAACTATTATGTGTTAGTAGTATGTTATTCTGAATAGTGATAACGGTTTATATAATTACTAACTTCATATGATCACTTTACCATAAATGACTATCACACACCTCATTAAAAGAATAATGATGATGATGATAGCCTTTCATAGAATGATGATGATGATAGCCTTTCATAGAAACCAATTAGTTTTAAAATAGTAATTCATTTTCATTCATTCACTGAACTCTTCGCATGATGTCCTTAAAAAAAGAAAAATGAAAGAAAAAAAAAACAGCTGATCAGAAAAAAAAGTTTAAAAAAGTACATAAAACTGAACTTATGGCCTCACTCCAAAGCAGAAGCGAGGGGAACGAAAGCCAATGCACCTCAATTATTAAGGAGTTAGCAGACCTTCCATTACAAACACCATCAATACCAATGTGTGAATACTAGTTCTTCAACATACACGGGCACGTTCTTATGTTCAATACTTATATCTAAACACTACACCCTCAGCATACGCGGGTACGTTCGCATGCTTATACACATACAGCTACATCCACAAACTTTACATCGATATCCGCACATCCACACCTACATATAAACAGACCAATATAAAGCATCCACATTCACATCCGCATCTACACTTAACCTCAACCTGATTCCAACTCCCATCCATCCATCCTTCCATCCACCCCTCCCCCTTCCCCCCCCTTTCCCCTCCCCCAACACACACAAACACACACGCACTTTTATCGCATGTGTGTACCTGCACCTTGGCCGACGCTCCCGCACATGCCTCACTACATCACGGGCGGCATGAGGCCCCAGCGCATAACTCATGGCTGTTGGTGTATGTCAGGCGAAGACACAATCCCGCAGAGAGACGACCGGTGTTGTGTTAAAGGGGACGGGGTAGGGGTAAGGGGTAGGGGAGGCTTTGAGACATGCGTAAATAAATAAAACACAAACAGTGTTCCCAGAGAAAAACAAATAATAGTAATTTCATAATATGTCGTGCTGACATGCGTAAGTAAATAAATGGGTTCCTCGAGGGGAAAAAATAAAAATAATAATAATATTATATAAATTACTGTAGTTATGCATTTTAATGGGATAGTTAATAATATCCGTGACATTATTTGAAATAATGTCTTTAATAATACTGTTACGGTGTCTTTAATTACACAGTTAATAACAGTATCCTTGATAACGATTTTTTAAATGATATTCTTTCCATCCTTAACAACATCCCTAATAATAATAATAATTAGAAAAGAAGAAAAAGAAGAAGGAAAAGACCAAGAACAAGATGAAGTAGAAAACATTTAATCAAATTTCAAGCAACTAATCTTCAAGCACCAGCGTAGACATTAACAAAAGCAGTTAAGGTTGTTTTTTTTAAGCAAGAACATCCTGAATAACAATCAAGAGACCACGGCCTGCGTGCGCTGGCGGGGCAGGGCGCACCAAGTCAAGATCAGGAGAACTAATATGGGGAAACCTGTAACACTCGCTCACATGTGCTATCTCTCACTCCCTCTTTCTCTCTCACTCCCTCTTTCTCTCTCGCTCTCTTTCGTTTTCCTTTTTTTTTACTTTCTCATATCTGTTTGTAAGTCTGCCAGCTACCTTGTTTGCTTGATTAGTTGCTTACTCCATGTATGTGTGTGTGTGTGTGTGTGTGTGTGTGTGTGTGTGTGTGTGTGTGTGTGTGTGTGTGTGTGTGTGTGTGTGTGTGTGTGTGTGTGTGTGTGTGTGTGTGTCTGTCTGTCTGTCTGTCTGTCTGTCTGTCTGTCTGTCTGTCTGTCTGTCTGCTTGCTTGCTTGCTTGCTTGCTTGCTTGCCTGCCTGCCTGCCTGCCTGCCTGCCTGCCTGCCTTCCTTCCCTCCTTCCTTCCTGCCTGCCTGCCTACGTACTTGAACCACTCTCTTTTTCTTTCTTCACTCCCGATACAATCAAACAGT
>NW_028234404.1:14938760-14951260 GCF_977035675.1 Penaeus japonicus | reverse complement strand
GTGTGTGTGTGTGTGTGTGCTTCTAACAGTCACAACCTAACACCCAAGATAACTCCAAACTAACAAACAACAGCCACAAACGCACACACCGCACCTCTGTAACGCGGATGTGCCTAAGTGACATATGCCACCCAGCCTGCTGTTTTCTCGTCTTCTATTAAACATCCTCGCACTCAACTTCCCTGACCTTCAAGCAATGCGGATGAGAGCGTAGAACTTCGGCGAGGTTTACAGGCATAAACGCGACATTCGACGTTAATGTTACACACATGCATATATATGACTATATATGAATATGTGTGTGTGTGTGTTTGTGTGTGTGTGTGTGTGTGTGTGTGTGTGTGTGTGTGTGTGTGTGTGTGTGTGTGTGTGTGTGTGTGTGTGTGTGTGTGTGTGATAGATAGAGAGATATATAGATAGATAGAGAGAGAGAGAGAGAGAGAGAGAGAGAGAGAGAGAGAGAGAGAGAAAGAGAGAGAGAGGAGAGAAGATAAAGAAAGCCCTTTAGAAAAGACAAAAAAGCAAAGGTGTGTGATAGATAGAGATATATAGATAGATAGATAGATAGATAGATAGATAGATAGAGAGAGAGAGGGAGAGGGAGAGAGAGAGAGAGAGAGAGAGAGAGAGAGAGAGAGAGAGAGAGAGAGAGAGAGAGAGAGAGAGAGAGAGAGAGAGAGAGGAGAGAAGATAAAGAAAGCCTTTTAGAAAAGACAAAAAAGCAAAGGAAAAAATCAATAAACCATAGCGAAGGGAGAGGAAGTTAGAAATCTAAATAACCAACCAGAAAAAAAAAATAAGATAATAAAAATAATGGAACATCCAACATGCACGAACAAGCAATGGGGGGGGGGGGGAGTTAAAGAGGCCGGAGATGAGGGAGGGGCGGGAGGGGTGGGAGGAGAGGGGAAGGAGGGGAAGATGGGAGGGGAAGGTAAGGGAAGGAAAAGGAAGGAATGGGGAAGAAAGGGAAGGAGAAGAGAGGGAACGGAGGGGCGCCTGGCAAAGCTCGCCGTGAGCCAGAGGAGGGCGAGTGTCCTTCCCCCCCGGTGCTAGTTACACCTTGTGACGCACGCCCCTCCCATTCCCGCGGCTCGTAAACAGAAAGGGTTTATCATCCTGCTGTCTCGAAGGGCTGCACTCGTTGCCCCCGTCGCATCTGGGCCATTTTCGCTGCGTGTTAGCTGCATAGGAAAGCAATGCTGGGTCTGAGAGCCATGATGCCAGTGATGGTCATATAAACAAAAAATATGAATATTATGCTGGTAATAATAACAATGATAATAACTGTTATTGCTATAAAAAAAAATAAAATAACAGTAATAAAAATCATAATTCAATTATTGCTGATATTATTTTCATTTCATCATTACTATTATCATTAATATCAATAATATTATCATTGTCATTTTTATTATCATTATCATTATCATAATTATTGTTATCATTATTAACAGCATTACCATCATTACTCTCATCATTATCATATTTTCCATTATCTTCAACTTAGTTATCATCAATACCAATAAAATTATTCTTGACGTTGTTTCTGGTAACGTTACTGTCATCAGTGTGTGTGTGTGTGTGTTAGTAAGCATGTGTACATGTAAGCATGCATGCATGTATGTATGCATACATAACTGCACATAACTGTAAGAGTATCAGACCTGGACGAAGAATAAAATCACCCATAGATAGACTTCCCCACGAAAACCCCTCGGCCTCTCGAGGTTTCGTCTCTACAACCATGAATACGTGACTCCTGCTGGGACACACACACCTGCCTGCAAAGTGCAATCTGTTGCATGATGATAATCCGCGCAAGTGCTTTAGGAAACACACACGCTCTAACAATGGGGGGAAACAAAAAGGGGGAAACAAAATTGTAGAAAAAATAAAAAATAAATCAAATTTGATTTTTTTCTGTGGTGTAATCCTTCAGTATATATATACATAAATAAATATATATATATATATATATATATATATATGTATATATGTACATATGTATACATATATATGCATATATATACATATATATACATATATATATATACATAGATATATATATATTTATTGTGTGTGTGTACTTCTGTACATGTATGTATATATATATGTATGTATGTATGTATGTATGCATGTATGTATGTATGTATATGTATATGTGTGTATGTATATATATACATATATATACACACACTTTCTTTATTTTTCTTTTATCTCACTCAAGTATTCTTTAATCTGTCATATTTTCCCGTTTTTTAATAAGCCGATTGACGTGTTCATTACTAAACTAAATTTACTGGGAAGAAATTTCTATACATCTAAATCAAATACTCTGAGACATCTTTTGCAGTACCAATCTTTTTTTCGTTTGAGGTAAAATATCGCCTAAGCTCACACTTACTGAAAGGTTAAAAGGTGATTGGACATACGTTAGGTGACTTAGAAACACACACACACACACACACACACACACACACACACACACACACACACGTACACATACATACATACACACACATACACATACACTCTCTCTCCCCACCTCTCTGTCTCTCTGTCTCTCTCTCTCCCCTCTCTCCCCTCTCTGTCTCCCCCTCCCCCCTCTCTGTCTCTCCCCCCCCTCTCTGTCTCTCTCTCCCCCCTCTCTGTCTCTGTCTCTCACTTTCTTTCTGGTTTAGTAGCTATCTGAATAATAGAACTCAATCTGTTAAAATTAATGAGAGCATATCATCGAAACAACCAATATGTTTTGGTGTTCCACAAGGATATATTTTAGGCCCAATCCTATTTACAATTTTCATAAATGACCTATCAACCATTGCTCATAACTGCCTGCTAGTGCAGTACGCCGATGATTCACAGTTTCTCCATAGTGACTCAGTAAATAACTTAAATACATTAATAAGAAATACTCAAAACACTCTTACACAAGCTAAAATATACTTTGAAAGTAATGGTCTTAAATTAAATCCCCATAAAACTCAATGCATATTCATAGGTAGTCGACAGAACATTGCCAAAATCCCCATCGACACAACCATAGAATTTGAAGGCCACTCTATCAAACCAAACATTTCAGTGAAAAATTTGGGAGTACACTTGGACAGATACAAGACATTTGAAACACACGTTGATAACATACACAGGAATGTAATGGGTACATTAATATTTCTAAATCACATAAAAAATCAAATCACTACGGATACTAGAATCATGGTCGTGCAAACACTAGCTCTTAGCATAAACTACTGTTCAAATGTTTGGGGTTCAACCAACAAAACCCAAATGCAAAAAGTACAAAAATTACAAAACTTTGCTGCAAGAGTTGCACTGGGTAATGTCAGTAAATTCGATCATATTACCCCACATATACAAAAATTAAAATGGTTAAAAGTTCATCCTAAGTGCAGTTATGATACCTGTCTCTTTACCTTCAAATTGATACATGGATTCTATCCACCATGGTTATTCCCCCTGCAAACTATAGGGAATACAGCTGGCATCCAAACACGCCAGGTAAATTCCCTATATGTAAAAAGATCAAATACAGAAACAGGGGCAAGACAGGTACAAATTCGTGGACCGAAAATGTGGAACTTGTTGCCAGATAACATTAAAAACATTAACATCTTTTGTAATTTTAAAACAAAATTGAAAGAACACCTTTTTACTCATCAAGTGTAAATATGTATGTATTCATATAAGAATAACCATTGTAATATATGGAATAAAGTGTTTGAATTTGAATTTGAACTCTCTCTCTCTCTCTCTCTCTCTCTCTCTCTCTCTCTCTCTCTCCTTCTCCTTTTCCCTCTCCCTCTCCCTCTCCCTCTCCCTCTCTCTCTCTCTCCCTCCTTCCCTCTCTTACAAAAACACTCACTCTCTCCCCCCACAATATGCAAAGTCACGCGCGCATCATCTCTCAAAATACACACTTTCCTCTTCAATATCCGAGATCCTCAGGCCATCGAGGTTGCAGTGGATTTACATATTCGAGTATATTCATCCAAAACATATTGGAGAATCATCGATATATATATCTATTATACATACAAGATGCTGTCACGGATACTTAATTAAACGGGTGGTGAAAGAGCTACGGATCTCAGAGCTGTCTTGGTTCATTTGACTATCTATGTTATCAGGTTTATATCACTAAGGGTAATGATTAAAACTTTATCATTAACATTAAGCTAGTGAATGGTTAAAGGTTTTATGAAATCACATCTACATTTCTTATAATAATTATCGCAGTAATAATCCCCATAACAATAGCAATATAATATTATAATATGATAATAATATAATACTATTCAATATCAGCATAATCAATGTTCTAGAAATCAGTAGAAAATAATGATTAACCTCCGATTAATCACCTTCCAAACAATACACGTCGTTGACATCAGTAAAATGATATGGCATAATAAATACAATATCTGTGCAACGAAATGCTAACAGGAAAATTATGAAAATAATTAGAAATAACGCTTCCACTATTACTACAACAACAATAATAACAAAACAATAATAATGATGTGATGATGATGATGATGATGATGATGATGATGATCCTAATCCTGCACCATAAGCCCCAACACAAAAAAGAAGTAGAGGAAAACAAACAAAGCATAAAATAGGAAGAAGGAAAATGCTAGAGGAAAGAGAGGAGAGCGAGAGGGGAAAGACGGGACGAAAGCTAGGAGGAGAGACCAAAGCTAACCCGCCCCTCCGCGACGCACCCGTTTACACACCTATTTACAAACGTACAAACACGCGGCCGGAACTCCATTGATAAATCTCGCCGCGGGAGGAAACGTAAAAACGGGCAGCGCATAATTGTAATTCATGTTGACTTTGAAGACCGACGGGAGCTGCGAGGAGCGTCGGAGTCGAGATCATTTTTTGTCTGTCTGTCTGTCTGCTTATCTCTGCCTGTCTGTCTCTATCTACTCTCTCTCTCTCTCTGTGTGTGTGTGTGTGTGTGTGTGTGTGTGTGTGTGTGTGTGTGTGTGTGTGTGTGTGTGTGTGTGTGTGTGTGTGTGTGTACGTGCGTGTACTTGTGCGTGTGTTCATGTATGCACTTGTAAGTGCACATGCAAATGCACGTGTGAATGTATTCGAGCGTGTGTGTACGCGAGCACGAGTGTGTGTCTTTATGTTTGCAGGTAGGCATGTATGTGTATTTGTGGGCGCGTGTGCGTATTTATGAAGAACATGCTGCGTGTCGGCATCTTCTTGGCACTGGCTTGGCGCTGCCTCACCTCATTTCCCGCCACATCAGGTTCTAGCGAAGGGGGACAGGGGACAGGGCGGGGTTTTGCGAGGGAGGGGGTGGTGATACAACCCTTGTTGGTATGACTCACCTAAATTCACCTCACTTAGAACGACCACCAGCTTCGCATAAGATTGCCTGTTACGATTTTAACCAAAGACAATCACTGTTCCACCGCCATAATGACCAAATACAGCCAACATCGACCACCCATGTCAATTTTATCACATTATAATCCATCCACCTACCATAAAGACATGGTGATAATAACAATGATTCTACTGTTATCATAGCAACAGCCATCATAAAAACAACCTATTATACTCCTCAAAACGACCAACCATGATCGTTACTATCACAACCAACCACAAACTCGATTTCTTTGTATACAACAACACACTACGATAATAATACATCTCTACTCATACCTAAATACACCAAAATTAATGTTCATAAAGACATCCACGGACTAAACATAAAAACCACAGAACTATACGCCTACATAAACATATCACGCATACGCTAACATAAATACTCATGACACATAATTGAATTTTCCTCCGAGGTTCACATTACACATGCGTGGTAATTCCATTGTCCATAAACTAAGGAATCTTTACACATCAAGAGTCGAGCGAAAATAGATGTCTATAAACCAAAGTGCGTTTATACAAGCAGGTATATCAATCACGCTCAAGGAGAGGGAGAGAAAGAGAGGAGGGAGACGGGAGCGGGAGAGGAGGGAAGAGGGGATAGAGAGAAAGAGGGAGGGAGGGAGGGAGGGAGAGAGAGAGAGAGAGAGGGAGGGAGGGAAGAGGGGATAGAGAGGAAGAGGGAGGGAGGGAGGGAGGGAGGGAGGGTGGAAGGGAGAAAGAGAGAGAAGTAAGAGAGAGTGAGAGAGAGAGAGAGAGAGAGAGAGAGAGAGAGAGAGAGAGAGAGAGAGAGAGAGAGAGAGAGAGAGAGAGAGAGAGAAGAGGGGGAGAAAGAGAAAGGAAGAGAGAAAAAGAGAAAGAAAGAGAGAGAAAAAAATTAGGAGAAAAGAAAGAAAGAGATAGCAAGAAAGAAAAAAAAGAAAAAAAAGAGAAAAGGGGAACAAAAAACTTTTTCTTTATATAAAACTACGAGAAAGAAAAATAAAAGAGAAAGAGTGCGCGCCTCAAGCGGCCACTTAAAAGAGGCAAAGGAGGCATTTTCCACGGAGACGAACGGAGATGGATGACGCGAAAGACGACGGACCGTCAAACCCATGCCCACAGACCCACATACTCGCCCATACTCTCCCCGTTTGACAATGAAGTTTGCCTTTAATGAATAGTGCCATGGGGCCGCCTGTGCCACCCATTCGGAATGCCTTTCGCGAACGAACGAAGGTGTATTCAAAAGGAATCATAGGTGCAGTAGGCGTATGTATCCGTATGTAATCAAGGAGTGTATAAATCTATACCTATATCTATATTACTCTATTTACCTATCCATACTTATATATCCCTATCTATCTATATCTCTATATCTATCTATATTGCTATCTATCTATCTAAACCTCCATCTATCTATCTCTCTATCTCTATCTATATTTCTATCTATCTGTCTATCTCTATATCTATCTATTTACCTATCCATCTACCTATCTATCTATCTAACCATCCATCTACCTACCTAGCTATCAATATATCTCTCCCCTTAGCACGAGAAAAAACTAAGAGCACCGAACAGAGGGAAAAAATGCTGGGTGCCTATGGCCGCGCGTGTCACTTGTGATAGAGGTCATTAATCTTCTTGACACCTTGACATGGCTTGAAGAGTTAGCATTGAAGGTGTAAGTGTTTTTATGCACGCGCGTGCCTTGTTTGTTTCTTTGGGTTTGTGTCGTCTGTCTTTTCTTTTTTCTTTTTTCTTCTTCTTATATTTTTTGTCTTCTTTTCTTTTTTCTTTTCTTTTTCTTTGTGTACTACTATTACTTCTTCTTCTTCTTCTCCTCCTTCTCCCTCTCCTTTTTTCTTCTTTTCTTTTCTTTGTGTCCTTCTTTTCCCCTTCTTCTAGAAACGAAAAACGAAAAACGAAAAACGAAAACTTCCTCGACTGATTAGAGGATCGTCCGTCATCTCAGCGCTGAACTAATCCTCTCCGTCAGTGAAGGCGAATCCTCGCGATACACTTGGTTATCCCGGAGAGATGCTTCGCGATAACAGTTACGTACACTTTCTCACTCTTTCTCTTTCTATTCTATATCTTTTCTTATTTTTTCTTTCTTTCTTTCTTATATATATATATATTCATTTTTTTCTTTTTCGTAATATCCCTCTTTCTCCACTTTCTCCTCATTCTTTCTCTCTGTCCCCTATCCCGCCCCCGCCATCTTTTCCTCTGCCTGCTTGGCTGCTTCCCAACCACACCCCACTGGTCTCGCCGTAACCCCCCCATTCCCCTAATCCCCGACTACACCCCCATTTTTACACCCCCCCCCCCCCCCAACACACACACCCGCGCACACCTCCCCTCCTCCTGACATACACACCCGCGCATCGCTCCCCCAATTCCTCACCCACATTTTTGACAACCCCCACCCCAACTCTACGCATACCCCCCTCCCTTACCTCCTTTTAACCCTTTGGTTGCGAACTAATAATAGAACATCCCCATCTGACACACAAGCAGCGCAACCTTTACAAAAACAACATTGTATGTGGTGAGACCTGGCTTTTCTGTGCGTATACTACCGAGACTATAAATACCTCTTACTCTCTCTCTCTCTCTCTCTCTCACACACACACACACACACACACACACACACACACACACACACACACACACACACACACACACACTCTCCACAAACACAACTCAACAAACTCTCTCTCTCACACCACACACACACACACACACACACACACACACACACACACACACACACACACACACACACACACACACACATACATACAAACATCCATCCACCCATGCATATATAAATAAATACACACAATACACGCACAAAAAACACACACACACACACAAGGAAAGAAAAAAGGAACACAACACGAAACGAAAACAAACGCAGAAACCCAGACCCCATCGGACCAAAAGCCACGCACAATCCAACACAACCCCGCCTGGAATTAACACTTCAAAGCCTCTCTCTCTCTCTCTCTCTCTCTCTCTCTCTCTCTCTCTCTCTCTCTCTCTCTCTCTCTCTCTCTCTCTCTCTCTCTCTCTCTCTCTCTCTCTCTCTCTCTCTCTCTCTCTCTTCTCTTCTCTTCTCCTTTCTCTCTCTCTCTCTCTTTCTTTCTCTTCTCTCTCTCTCTTCTCTCCTTTCTCTCCTCTTTCCTCTCTCTCTCTCTCCCTTCTCTCTCCTCCTCTCTCCTCCTCCTCTTTCTCTCTCCCCCTCTCTCTCTCCCTCTCTCTCCCCTCTTTCCCCTCTCTCTCTCTCTCTCTCTCTCTCTCTCTCTCTCTCTCTCTCTCTCTCTCTCTCTCTCTCTCTCTCTCTCTCTCTCTCTCTCTCTCTTTCACTCACTCACACACACAAACACACAAACACACACACAAAAAAAAGCACTTCGCCATGAAAAGAAAGAAAGAAGAAGCACGGCACAATGGAAACACGCGCCCACGCCCGTCCCGCCACAGAGCCCGAAGGCCACGCGCGAGAGTTAACGACGGCGAGATTGCACGACGACTCAATTCTTCTCTCGTTCTTCCATTTAGTTATCGGTCTTCCCTTATCGCGAGCAGGTCACCAGCGCCCTAGGCTCTTCCTCCTTTCTCCCTTTATTCTCCTCACATCCACTCCGATCCTACGCCTTCTCCCTTCTCTTCTTCTTCTTCTTCTTCTTCTTCTTCTTCTTCTTCTTCTTCTTCTTCTTCTTCTTCTTCTTCTTCTTCTTCTTCTTCTTCTTCTTCTTCCTCCTCCTCCTACCTGTTTTCTCCCTTTCCCTTCCCTTTCTTTCACCTTCCCCTTTTCTGTTCCCCACTCTTCTTCCAACTATCCCTTCCTCACGTCTTCTACCTCCTTCGCTTACCTCTATTATCTCTTCTTCAGCAACTTCCCCTTTCCTCTTTTTCTTCCCCCTTCCCCTTCTCCTCTTTTCTCCCCACCCTTCCCCTACCCCCCTTTTTCCCCACTCTTCCCCTCCCCCTTTTCTCCCCACCCTTCCCCTTTTCCCTCTTCTTTAACCCCTTCCTTCCTTCTTAGCCTCACCCTTCCCCATTCCCCTTTTGCTTCATCCCCCTCCCCTTTCTCCCCCTTTCCCCTTCCCCCTTTCTTCCCTCCCTTCGCCTTCTCCCTTAATTGGTAGTGTCCACTTCGAAAAGAAACGGCTTAATTCACCCCTCGGCTGCTATTGTGGACGGATTAAGCCAAGCTCCATCCATCTGAGCCTATTCTTTCTTGTCTTCTTTTTTCTCTCTCTCAAATTTACATGAGATGGAGGAAGAGGAGGTGGGGGGGGGGGCAGGGAAGGAGATGTCGTAGTACATGGGAGGATAGATGGAGTTGGGGAGAGGCGAGAGGGACAGGAAAGGGAGTTGAGAGGGGAGGAATGAAAGGGGGAAAAGAGAAGGAGAGGGAGTTGAGAGGGGAGGAATGAAAGAGGAGAAAGAGAAGGGGAAGGGGAGAGAAAAAGAGGGTAAAGAAGAGGGTGTTGAAAGGGTAAGGAGCGAGAGAAAGAAAGTGAGAGGGAGTTGAAAGGGGAGGGGAGAAGAATGAACAAGAAAGAAGAAAAGGAGAGAAAGAGACAGGGGGAGTAGGGAGAAAGAAAAGGAGAAGGGGAGAAAAGAGGGAGAGCGAGAGCCAGAGGGGGAGAAGGGTAGAAGGGGAGAAGGGGAGAGGAGGGGAGACTGGACCTCCTATAAATAACGCAGATGTCCCGCTTACGGCATCAGAGGCCGGGACTCGTGGATGGGCATTATGAGTCTAAAGAAGGACTGGCTACTTGCCGAAGATGTTCAGGGCACATCCTGAGTGCGGCGGGCTTGCTTGTGGGGCTGGGTGTGAGGGGCAGAGTGTGAGGGGAAATGCGAGCCGTGTGTGTGTGTGTGTGTGTGTGTGTGTGTGTGTGTGTGTGTGTGTGTGTGTGTGTGTGTGTGTGTGTGTGTGTGTGTGTGTGTGTGTGTGTGTTTGTGCGCACGCGCGCGTCCATGTATGTGTACACGTCTGTAAACTTGGATGAAGCAAAAATAGAAAATAAACAGAAATACCGAGTAATCGATTAGCAGCACCGGAACCCTCGGCAGGAAACGCAGGCAAATTAGTAACGCGAGAAGATAACACGCGGAACACGCGGACAATTAGTAACGCAGGTAACCATTGCCGCCCTGACGAGCGAGAGGAGGCGGGACTAGCGACAAAATACCCACCTTCCCAAGGTTATCCTGTTGACAGACATCTTAAATAAATCTGTCTGTCACTAATTCTGTAAAATAATCTCCCCTTCCGCAGTAAAAAAGGCAGAAAAAATACCTCGGGATGTTTTTTCCTACAGGAGGGTGAAGACAGAACGACGTGTGGTGCTTAGCTGATGACTGTAAACTGTCTGCCACGCTTGCCTTCTGGCTTACGACTTCCTTTTGCGAAGCTGCTAGTACCTTTTTTTTAATTCACTTTTCCGCTTTTATCGTATTTTCATTTTCCTGTTTTCCTGCTTTCTTATAATAAATGATGTTTGGGGAGATTTTTTTTCTCTCTTTTTCTTTTGTGTTTTCTTTTTTTCTGATATCTGTCTTAATCATATTTTTTTCTTCTTCCATATCTCATAATAGCTTATACCGAAGAGATGAAAGAAGTAAAAAATGAAAGAGAGAAAAAAAAGAAACAAAGAAAAAAGAAAAGGTAAAGGATAAGAAGGAAAAAAGAAAAACTGAAATTAAAGAAAAAAGAAAAACAAATAAAAAAAAGAAAAACAAATTAAAGAAAAAAGAAAAACAAATTAAAGTAAAAAAGTAAAAAAGCAAAAAAGAAAAAAAAGGACAGAAAGAAAGAAAATGAAGTAATAATAATAAACAAAAGAAAAATTAAATAAAAGAGAAGGAAATAAAAGGAAGAAGAAAAGAAAGCAAGCAAGAAAACGCGCCTAACATCTCGAGAGGACACGGGTTGGGGCATAAAGCAATGTCGACGACGTAAATATTTCCCTGGCACCCGCGGGTCCTCCTGTCCTCTTCCCTGGCACCCAGAGGCACCCTCACCTCACCTCACCTCACCTCGTCCCGCCCTACTCTTCCAGGTTTGGTTCAGTTATACGAAAAGCACATTCCATGTAAATATGAATAAAATGAAAGGTAAAAATAGGGGTGGAGGAAAGACACGCTGAATGAGATAAGAGAAACGCAAGCATTCAAGGTTTCCTTTCAGTTCTTTGATGCTTCCTATCTATTTTTATCATAAAGATGTTTATCTGATTTTATACTTTTTTTTCCTCTTTATTTCTAGCTTAAACCCTACCAAATGACCTGAAAACTCAAACCAAATAAACCAAAAAAGAACAACCAACAGGACAAACCTCATACAACCCCAAACTAAGCTAGCCACAACCATACCAAAAGACAACAATATGGCTAACAGCAAGAAAAAAAACAGACAGTCCCAACAACAATCCCTTTACAATTAAAGAGACGCTTCAGGCGAGGGTCACCTTCAGGAGAACCCGTTCCAGGCCGGACAAAGATCAAGAGTAAAGTTCACGTAAGGAAGTGATCACGGCAGGTCGGAGAGTCAACTCAGTTCTGGAGAGTGTGCAACATATAGTTAAATTTCTATCCCTGTCTTTATAGTGACCCTGAACTCTAAACCATAAAGTCGAGGAATTGTAATTTGAAATCAAACATTTCTGAGAGATTCTTCACGCTTTTCGGCCTGAACTAAATCTTGGATACCTTTTAACGATAGTGGGCACTGTAGAGATCGCAATAAATAAGCCCATAACTACAGCCAGAATGAGGGCGGCTTCTGCCAAGGATGGAATCAACAATATTAATGATAAAATGAAAATAAAAATGATTACAATAACAACTACAGTAATAATAATAACAATATTATCATTATTAACAACAACAACAATAATAATGATAACAATAACAAAACCAATCATGAGAGAGAGAGAGAGAGAGAGAGAGAGAGAGAGAGAGAGAGAGAGAGAGAGAGAGAGAGAGAGAGAGAGAGAGAGAGAAAGATAGATAAAGAGAGAAAGAGAGAGAGAAAGAGAGAGATAAAGAGAGAGAAAGAAAG
>NW_028234404.1:14908760-14933760 GCF_977035675.1 Penaeus japonicus | reverse complement strand
ACAAAAAATCAAGATAATTGACACACTCCAAGTAAATCACAATTCCTCACTCCGACCAATACTTATTCAAATTACCTTTTTATATAAACATAATATACTGCACATGAATCAGCCTTCAAAAGACGAGCGATGCTTTACGATAATTTTACCATTATCATTAACATATAAAACAGGTAACACTCCATGGCTCGGCCGCCTTAAAATAACTATCAAAGGTTAGGAAATTATTATGAACTAACAAAAGAGATTTTTCAAAGCTCAATTACAACAGTACTGTAGTAAAATGATACTAGCATTTTCTGCAAGGTATTAATCTTCTTATTTCTGTTTATTTAATTCTGGAAATTTTAATTGTTTTATTTTCTAACATTCATGGCTTATTTTTTGTTTTTGTTTTTTGTCAACATTCAGTATTGTTTGGTTGGTTCTCATGATTTACAGCAGAATGCTGTGAAATTCCCTCTCTTTTTTATGTTTGAGATGATGATGATCATGATGATGATCATGATGGTAGTGGTGGTGGTGGTGGTGATGATAATGATGGTGAAAACCATGATGGTGGTGATGATGATCATCATCATGGTGGTGATGGTGATGATGATCATCATCATGGTGATGGTCATGATTATCATGATGATGATGAAAATGGTTGTGACGATGATGATGTTGATGATGATACTGAACAAGAAAAGGTAGAGAAAAATACATATATATAACACGAAAAAGAAACGAAAAAGAAGACGAAGAAAAAATAAAACCTCCCCTCAACACGGTAGTCGGGAATTTGCATAGAATTCGCCTAGGGTTATCCTACATTCCTTACAGATCCTACGCAATGGGCTGCCACCCCACCCCCTCCACCCCTTTCCTCCCGTTCTACTTTACTCTTGCATTTTTCTTCCGAGACAAGAAGAAACAAACGGTGACGAAAAGAATATAACAAAAAATTGGAAAATCATTAAGTAAAAAAAAACAATATCCACAGATATATTTGGAATACCTGCTGACGACTCCATAAAAAATATATATATATATCGAAAAAAAGAAAAGAAAAAATGTTTACTAGAATACAGAATATTGTCTCATATGACTCTGATAAGTTCTGGCAATATGAATCACGAAAACTCTTGGCAAAATAAGTAAATGCATTAAATATGAAAATTGTCGTCTCACCTGCACGCTCCAGAAAAAAACTCACCATTCCAGCTTAAAAAAAAACACACAAACCCGATATTCTTTATGAGAAAATCGCCTTATAAACAGCACACGAATTCTGTATAATACTGATGATGGTGATGGTGATGGTGAAGGTCGTGGTGGTGATGATGATGTGATAATCGTGATGATGATGATGATGGTGGTGGTGATGGTGTGATAATGGTGATGATGATGAAGGTGGAGGTGGTGGTAATGGTGGTGATGATTAAGGTGTTAGTGGTGATGATGAGGAGGAGGAGGATAATAACAGTAACAATAATAACCACAGCAATACTGCAACAACAATAACAACAATGATAATAATTACACCACCACTAATAATAATAATATAAATAAAATATGCATACATTGATCAACTACCTCACATAAAACAAGGCAAAACCAACCGCAAACACACCAGAGACCACAGTCAACCTCATAAAAGTGAAGCATACCCTCATAAAAATACACACACACCAAGGAACCACCTCACAAACGCACACGGTTACGAACAGCACCACACACCTCTCACCACCTCACAAACACAACAAGGAACCACCTCACAAAAAATGCCCCCCCCCCCCTCCCAAACCCCATGACACCTCACAATCATCCCCCCTCCCCCCGACTAGCGGCAAAGGAGTGAGGCAACCCCAAGGGATTTTTGCTTTGGCCTCATGAACAGAACCAGCGCCAGGACCTCATCGCATGACACTCGCTACCCCGAGGGAAGGAGGAAGGGAGGGAAGAAGGGAGGGAAGGAGGAAGAGGGAGAAAGGGAGGGATGGGAGGAGAAGAGAGGAGAAAGGGAAAGCAGGAAGGAAGGAAGGAAGGAAGGAAGGAAGAAGCAAGGAACGGATAGATTGATGTAGGTAGGGGGGAGGAAGGAGGAAGGGAGGGAAGAAGGGAGTGAGGCCGGCAGGGAAGGAGGAAGAGGGAGAAAGGGAGGGAGGGGAGGGGAAGAGAGGAGAGGGGGGAAGTAGGAAGGAAGGAAGAGCGATAGATCGATGTAGGTAGGGGGGGGGAGGAAGGGGGAGGGAGGAAGGAAGGGAGGGAGAGAGTAAGCGAGGAAAGGATAGATTGATGTAGGAAGGGAGGGAGGGAGGGAGGAAGGGGGGAAAGGGAGGGAGGGAGGAAGCGAGGAACGGATAGATGGATGAAGGGAGGGAGGGAGGGAGGGCTGAACGGAGGGAGGGAGGGTGCTGCGAGCAGGATAGAAGGAATCCGGTTTGTCCTTGGAAGCAGAGGGGCGAGGGGGAGGGCAGAAAGGGCGAGCGAGAGAGAGGGGGAGAGAGGGGGAGAGAGGGGGAGAGAGAGGGAGGGAGAGGGAGGGAAGGAGGGAGAGGGAGGGAGGGAGGGAGGGAGGGAGGGAGGGAGGGAGGGAGAGAGAGAGGGAGGGAGAGAGAGAGAGAGAGAGAGAGAGAGAGAGAGAGAGAGAGAGAGAGAGAGAGAGAGAGAGAGAGAGGGGGGGGGGGGGACGGGCAGGAGAGAGGGAATAGAAGAGGGGGAAGACGAGGAATTGAAAAAGAGACAAAAGCAACAACATAAAAAAGAGAGAATCAGGAAGCACCAGCATCGGAAAAGTATATATATAAAAAAAACGATAGACATACCTCCCAAATAATAAGAACTACCTCTAAATAGTAAATAAATAAATAAAAATAATAATAATGATATGTACGTAAACATACACACATACATATATACATATACATATATTATATATATACATATATATATATATATATATATATATATATATATATATATATATACATATAATATATATATATAAATATATATATATATATATATATATATATATATATATATATATATATATATATATATATACACGAATAAATAAATCAGCAGCAAAAACACTCGTCAGAATATATATCTATATAAGCCTCATGAGCCTCCCATCTCCAGAGCGAACACGAAAATCCATCTTGGGACACGCTGTGATTTCATCGGTGAAAGTGAAGACGGGAATTAATTATTACTCATCAAGTTACCCAAGATGATGTTTTAGGCCTGCTCAAGTTTCGATTTTGTAGGTGCCAATTTCACTGATGATATAGTAGTTAATAAACATGTTCGGAATTAAATGTATGATTGTATATGATATCAAGTCGACGAGGCAACTTGATCAATGATCCAACGGAAGAAATATGTATACGATGACAGCATTTTGAATTATTCATTTACGTACCATCGTTGTTTGCTTTTTTTGTTTGTTTGTTTGTTTTGTTTTCTCTCTAAAAGACTAACCTTGTATTGCTGGACTAAAATTTGTTTGACATACATTACGTAAAGAAGAAAAAAAGAAAACAACGCAATTTTTCATGAATACGGAAATTCAGTCTAAGAATTAAGTCTCTTTCCCAGCGATATACATCCTCATTTCCACACTAGAATATCAAAAAAGGAACAATTGAACTGTATAACTTCAAACAATAATATTAAAAAAACAAAATTAAAATAATAAATTTACCAATTTGTACAGCTTCGTCATAGAAACGTACACACGCCTATTCTTCCTCTTTCAATCCTTCACTCCCTTCTCCATCTTTAAAGACCCCTTCCTCCTCCTCCCCTCCTGCCCTCTCCAGCCCCCCCCCCCCTCCCGCTCCTCGACCCCTCTAGGCCTACACGTAAATCATCTTTCTCGAGTTCTATGATTACTGATGATAACCCCTTGTTCTTGCCTTGCTCTTGAAGGCCGAAACAAGCGCCCCTTTTACGTAGTGTTTCGCATACAAGCGCTGCTGATGATTCATATCCTCAATGCCCTCCTCCCAACCCCCTGTTCTCCCTTTCCTTTCCCGCTCACTTTCTGCTCTTCCTTTTCCCCCCCCCCCCCCCCTGTTTCCCTCTCCTTTCTCGCTCACTTCCCTCTCTCCCTTCTCCCTTCTCCCTTCTCCTTTCTCCCTCTCTCCCTCCTCTCTCTTCTCCCCACCTGTTGTCCCTCCTTTCCTTTTCCCTCCTCTCTCTTCTCCTTCCTCTCCCTCTTCCCTCCTCTCTCGCCTCTCTCCCTTCCCTTTATTCCAGTGAAAAAATAATGATGAGTGGAGCAACATTGGGAAGACAATTCATCATCCCTGTCACAATCCAGGGCCCCTTCCTCCCCCCCCCCTCCCACCGTCTTGTTACGCCCCTTGTCCTTGTACACGCGCCCTTATCGAGCCTTTTAAACGACTCACGAATTTAAGCTTATTAGTATTTTTTCCGACTTGACTATTGTGCAAATTGGATATTTTTTGTTGTTTTTTTCTCTGGTTATTTCTTTGTCTGCTTGCCTCTGTCTGCGTGTTAGTCTGTGTGTCTATCTGTGTCTTGTAGTGAGCCTGTCTGTGTCTGTCCTGTCTCTCTCCCAATTAATTTTGTGAATCATTTTAGAGAAAGAAAACAGGAACTGGCAAACCATTCATGAACCGAAAATACATCATTTATGAAACAAAAATATTGACTCATTAAAAAAAAAACCGGTTCACCTTCACACGTCCACGCACGCACAAGGTCGCAAACCCATAAATACGTACACAGAAAAATACACTTAAACACGTAACTGGACCAGTGCTAATAACATACATGTATAATACTGCAAATAAGTAAGAAGCCCGGTCAATCATTATATGGTATAAATTAACAGATTATTGATTATCAAGTCATCATAATTTGTATAAAAAGCGATGCTAAGAACTGTAAGTCATAAATTAATCGTAAAAAAATCTTAATCACGGACTATAACTCGTATTCTGCTAAAATATGTATATAAAACATGACATTCTCATTTTGCGCTTAATATTGCATCTTTTTCAACAGACGCGCAACACAAGATATATCATGAAGATCTAGCGGCTTAAGTTGCATCTTAAATTTAAACATTGTTGTGAGGGCCTCCGATGTAGCCGCGTGTAGCACATACTTTATACTTTGTTATCGCGTTACTCTATCTTTACTCCTGACAAACACGCACAGCTCATACTGTATTATGAGAGCTTCGTCACACACCCCGCGGTAAAAAGGTGTATATTTATTACATACGGAGTGGCGGCTCCGAAATTGTGCGCGCCTTTTCTTACTCTGCATGAGGTTTACATGCTGGACGGGTTTATCACGGCACTTTTTCGACGGTGACTTCCTCAAATTCCATTTTGCTTTAACATCTGTACTGAATTGCAGTTCAATACAGAAGAAATAAACATCGAATTGCCAAATAAAACATGATAGAAGAAACAAAGCTAGAAAACCTACAGCATGTCTACAGGCAGCTCTGTTTTCGTTGCTTTTGTCTCCCTTTCCCCGATTTATGGCGACGGGGGCGAGGCTTTGCTACCACACGGCGACCAGATCCACGACGTTTGTCTGCTCGTTAGTTGCGCGTCCCTCCACCTCCCCCCCCCCCACCCTTCTTTCTCCATCCCTCCTTTTCCCCACTCCCTAATCTTTCCTCCCTCCCTCCTCTTCTCTCCCTCCCTAATCTTTCCTCCCTCCCTCCTCTTCTTCTTTCTCTCTCCCTCCCTCCCCGTTCTTCTCATCGACCTAGTCCATGTGTCAGCCTCTAAATGGCACCTTCCTCTGCGACCTGTTTTGCTCCTTGCGAATTTCTTGGATCAATGAGATTAAGCGACGAGGTTTAAGGCGCGCGAAGTGGTTTTACTGTGACCTTGGGATGTCAGATCACTCTCTCTCTCTCTCTCTCTCTCTCTCTCTCTCTCTCTTTCTCTCTCTCGCTCTCTCTCTCTCTCTCTCTCTCTCTCTCTCTCTCTCTCTCTCAGCTGGCTCCCCTTCCCCACACACCCTTCCCCTTCCCCATTCTGCACTGCCTCGGTCGCACCCCTCCTCGCTTGCTCCTCGGGGATGCCACGACCTCCCTCCCTGCCCCGCCCTGCCCTTCGCATGCCGCGACTCTTTCCCCTTCTTCTACTCCTTCTCCTTCTCATCCTCCTACTTCTTATCCTTCCCCTTCTCCTTCTCCTTCTCCTTCTCCTTCTCCTTCCCCTTCTCCTACTCCTCATCCTTCTCCTACACCTTATCCTTATCCTACTCATTTTTCTTTTTCTTTTTGTCTTTCCTTTTCTTCTTTTTCTTCTTCTTCTTCTTATTATTATTATTTTCCTCCTCCTCCTCCTCCTCCTCCTCCTCCTCCTCCTCCTCCTCCTCCTCCTCCTCCTCCTCCTCCTCCTCCTCCTCCTCCGTGAACCTGTTCTCGTCGGATCCCCGGCCGATCGAGGCGAAAATCTCTTCGCAGACGCCCCTGAAATCTAATCTTAAGCACCGATTCCCCGAAGGAGGACAATCCACCTGCTGTAGTACGTCTTCCGCTCGTAAAACCCGTTCTCGCCCCTAGGCCTAAAGAAAAGGAAGAGTGATAAAGGAAAAGGGAAAAGAAGAAAGGAAAAATAAAAGGCGTAACCGAGACGGGGAGATTGGCGTCCGCGGTGGAGGGTGGGGAGAGGGGGAGAGGGGGAAAGGGGGAGAGGGGTGGGAGTGGAGTGACAAGCAAGGGGCGAGGTTCAGGGACAACCATAAGGTATGGGAGCGAAGAGGATACGTAGGAGGAGATCCTAGGGAGGCCTAGATGGCCTTGAGACGACACAGCCCGTTAGGCGTTCGCGTGGGGTAGGGAGGAGGGGACGGGGAGGGAGAGGGGAGCGTCATTCGCACCCCGGAAGACAACCCGGCCTTTCCCTCCGCCCGTGACCAGATGGCAGGACCTAGGACCCAGAGACTCACGCCCTCAGGACCCGAAAGATAATACTACAGTCTCTATCGCTAACCCGGAGAGCCTAGTAATAAATCCGGAACAACACTGCCCGTGGTTTTAGCACCGCTATTACCACTCGACGACGCCAATAACACAACACCTTAAAGCCTGCAACGAGACTGGCAATTAGCACGGGACATCACCAACACGAGCGCTGCCACGTCCTAAAAACACGGCCTCGCACTACCGACATGCCATCATCCTCAATAAACCACTTCCACTAACAAGATGACTTCAACTATACATACAGTTAACAAGCGGGATAAATACAGCCTTCACCTTAGAACCCCGTGCAACTTATTTTTTCTCTCGGTAACATCTCTCCCCTATGTTGATTTATAGTATGCCTATTTTTTGTGTATAATCATTTCCATACACATTTGCATATCTATTTATCCATAGCCTTGGACACATTCCAAAGAAATTCTATTTATCACATCATCAATCTAATCAGAGAGAAAAAAAATGAGCGTTGCAAAGAATTTAATCATTTCTCAAATGCGCCACATTTCTCCCTTTAAAAAGATCCATATATACCAATGATACACGTCACACATAATTCTACGACTAACACCACAGAAAAAGGCCAATAAAAAGAAGTCACTATCAAACAAGATGCGTTCATCATCATCTAACCCCCTCCCCCGTTCCCGCTGCCTAATTTCTGGCAACGATAAAAGCAAAAGCTCCGTAATTCCGCAGTCAAGGCAACATCACACAGACTACGCTACGTGGAGAGAGCCTAATCCACGCTGATGTCATCGCTAAAATCCTGCCTGACTACTCTCCCGGGGATGAGGAGGGGGAAGGGGAAGAGGAAGGGGGAGGAGGAGGGGGAAGGGGGGGAAAGAGAGAGAGAGAGAGAGGAGGGGACGGTGGAGGTGGTTAAGCGACAGGGAGGGAGGGAGGGAGGGAAGGATTGAGAGAGAAAGAAGGATTGAGAAAGGGGAGGATGGGAAGAGAGAGGGAAAGAGGAAGGGAGGGAGGATGGAAGGATAGGATTGAGGGAGATAGGGAGGGAGGAAGGAGGGGAGGAAGGATTGAGGGAGAGAAGATGAGAGAGTGAGAAGGATTGAGGGAGGAAGGGATGAAGGAGAAAGAAAGGAGAAGGGTGGGTTAGAGAGGAAAGAAAAAAAAAAAAAGCATCCTATCTCACTCATCCCGAGCGTGAAAAAGGATTACGAATTAAAAGCCTCCCGCTGAAAAGTCTACTTCATGCGAGAAATGTGAACAGCGACTTTGTAACGATGAGATGCTGATAACTACGAGACCACCAGCGTCATTCGCGGGAAAAAACTACGACAGAGAGTCTTGGAGAACACGAGTAAGGACACACCGACGCTCCCACTCATTCATGATACGCCAGCGCTGTGGTCTTGGTGAGAGGGGGGAGAGAGGGCGCAGGTGAGAGAGAGGGAGAGGGAGAGGGAGAAAGAAGGGGAAAGAGAGGGAGAGGGAAAGATGGAGAGGGAGAGGGAGAGGAAGAAGGAGGGGGAGGGGGATATAGAGATAGAGAGATAGAGATAGAGAGATAGAGATAGAGAAGGAGAGCGAGAGGTAGGGTGGAAAGAGAAAGAGAGGAAGTAACAAAAGGACGGTTCGGAGCGGAGGAGAATATGGAGAAATGTTGATGATCATGATGATGGTAAGAGTAGTCATCATCATCATCATCATAATCAGCAATTGTAATAGTAATAATAATAATAATAATAATAATAATAATAATAATAATAACAATAATAATTATTATTATTATCATTATGATAATAACAATAACAAAAATAATAAATTTAATATCAATAACAATAAACAATAATAATAATCAATTAATGATGACGCCACAAATACTACTCATATTACCGTTACTGCTACTGCTGCTACTGCTACTACTACTACTACTACTACTACTACTACTACTACTACTACTTCTACTACTACTATTGTTGCTGCTGCAATAAATAGCAGTGGTAAAAAATCCCAACAAATGCTAAGAAGAAGAACCAGAAAAACGATGCTGAGACAGAGAGAGCAACCCCGAGAGAACGCCACACAAAGCCGACCACTCTCCTACCCAAACACCCACCCACCAAAACCACCTTGTTAACCCTTTCACTAGTTAACCCACCAACCAGGACGGCCTTCCCCACCTACTCCACCAACCTCCAGCTAGCCATCCCTCCAACCTGCTAACCAAACATTCAAACACAAAGACAGCGGACAAACCACAAAGGTAAAGTCCCTTCTGTCTGTTTCGCCGTAAAGAAAGAAAGAAAGAAAAGAAAAGAAGAAGAAAAAAATATATATATACATATATAAAAGAACGAGAGGCTAAACAAAATCAAATGAACAAAAAAACAAGACGTGCCATGTTTATAATATTCAATAATTATCCAATTTAATTGTTTCGTCAAGGCAAGCAACCAATATAAATAATGAGTACATGGGAAAAGACACCACCTCCTCATCTCATATTTTAATTGTTTTCTGTTTCTTTATGTTGTCAATATCATTATTGCTGCTGTTTTTGTTGTGTGTTTATTTGTAGTTGTTTTTTTCGATTGTAATGCGATACACGACGCCTTTACAAACATCGCCTCTTCGACTTCCTCAGAGCAGAATGCCAGAGAGCGACAGGAATTTGCTCGCATTACTGCTTCCTTTGTGGGGATGGAGGAAACCTTTCGTTAACAAGCGCGTCATTTAGCATCCTCCGACAGGAACCGTAACTGGAGAAACTGCAAAGGAATGTTCTAATGAGATGCTGGCTAAACATACACTTTTTTTTCTCGCTCTCCCTTTTTCTGTGGTTATTAATGGGGTAAGAATGTCAGTTATGAAGGTCAATTATTCAAAGAAATAAATGGACGGTATTCGTAAAATAGCGGAAATAATCAGACGCACAAACAAACAAAATCCGGACAATAATGTAGCGACTGTAATACCATGAAACACAGTGGCACGGAAAGTCTAAAGTACACACGCATTATGAATTCCCCGCTTACGCCTTCTCTTCGTCACTTCCCACGTTCCAGAATTAGAACCATAAAAGATAAATGAGCGAAATAACTGTCTATTTTCTCGGTTGAAGAGAAGGGTAATTTTCGCCTTGGTCGTTGGCAAGTTGTAATTAGCGAAAATGACACTTTTAGTTATTTTTTCATATGGAATAAAGTACGCTATCACATAAACGTTTGGAAATAATTGCTTCAAGATAAGTATCTCTAACGACAAAGATGAGAAAATGAACAAATTTACATACCTTTATCTCTAACATTACTTAAACTTTAAAAAAACAAGACTCATCATGACAAGCAAGCAATCATGAACAATTACAAACACACGCGAAAAAAATGACGGTATCGCGTGACGGCTCTCGAAAACAAACGACCCTAAAAAAATGCACGACTTCTGAACAAGGAAACGCACGACCTCCACGTACCGTTGTTTTCATTAACAGCTGAAGACGTCATTCCACATAATAACCCGAGGAATGGCCAGCTTCCTTCCCCCAAACCCCCCGCCCTTCGCCGCCCGTCGCCACCTCCTCGCCGCCCATTGCGAAAACCACCCAAGGTAAATATTACATTCCATTCTTTCACACTCTCCTCCTCCTCCCTCGTCCCTCCCACCCAAGCTCCCGCTGACCTTGGCTAGCCCTGTTGACCTTCCAGACTAGCTTGGACCTTGCTAGTACCGCTCCCTTAGTATACTGGTGACATCATCTTCCCTTTTAAATGCCAGTTCCCGGGCTACTCTTCCGCAATGGCGCCGGGACTCCACTCCAAGCAGGAATCTGGGATCCCTGTCGCGATGTTTTGGTTGGGCTCAGACGCACGTTCTTTTACGTTTGTAATTTGTGATTTGTATCGTTTTACCTTTTCTTTCCCTTCATTTCTTTTCTCGTTTTTCTTTTCGTTTTTCTCTGTCTTCCTCTCTCTCTCACCGTCTTCATATACATATTATTCTCTTGCTCTTTTCTTGTTCTGTTATTTTCTCTTTTCTTCTGTTCTGTTCTCTTTTCTTCTACCCTATTTTTTTCTCTTCTCTTCTCTTCTCTCTCTCCGATATTTTTAGTAAGTACTGCCATTGGCAAAAAGTTATCAAAACTGACATTTGGAAACAATATAATATTTCCAAATAAACATATCATTCACAATATCATGTCAATATTCACGATGAAAAAACGAATAAGTAAAAGAGAAACTGGCACCTTCTGCATCGTCAGAAAATTACATCTTTGCCATGGTCTCGAAACGACCATTAATATTGCATGAATTAGTATGTTTCTAGTGTAGAATGCGAATTTCGTTCTTTGCATTCATCAATGAAGGCTAGCTGTATTAGTGACGTAATCCGTATGCTAGATATAGTGATCAGCCTTGCAATACACAAAAGTCGTAAAGTCCACGTTTTAAACCTTGAGTCTCTTGCAGCATAATTTACTGTCGAAAAATATTTCTTGGTCTATTTAAGATTCACCGTTATTTATATACTTATTTTCATTCTAATGAAATAACACGATTTTTTCCAAGCCACAAGAGAAATAAAACATGTTTCGTCTGTCGGTATATTTTTTTTTTTTTGGGGGGGAGGTTCTTTGCTTGTTTGTTAATGCAATCCAACAGTTAAAATAAGCAACAAACGATATGCATAAACAACACTATATCGACACAGCGTGATAGTATAATGACTCGATATGTGTGTGACCGTATAATCACGACCTCGACACCATTATCCTAATAACCCCGATTGTGTTTATCTCAACAGTTTTCACTCACAATACCAATTAGCCAACAGGACACCTCGCACCCAGCTCCATTGCACGGTAATTTACGAGTGTACTCATCCCCCGTGACCTATATACCACTGTGCTTATCCATCTGCACTTCTCACTCACCGGACAATAACCGATTCACTGCCACAATGCCTGACCACTGACTCACTCATCAGTGACTCTTGACTCACTACGCTCACGTTATAGATGAACTATTTCGATCAGGGTCGACGTACAACTTTCGCACAGGTTTAGTATAGATGGCAAAGTGGCGAAGATAGTGATAGTGGTGAGTATGATGATCATCGTCATCATTATCACCACCACTATCATCAGCTATCGCTATCATCATCATCATCATCGCCATCACCATCACTGTCACCGTCACCATCATCATTATCATCATCGTCGTTATCGTCATCACCACCATCACAATTATCATCATCATGACTGATGAATGATGGATGATGATTTTAATACTAACAACGGTGATAATAATTCATATGATGATGTTACTAATAATACTAATAAAAGCTTATTACTACTACTACAACCAATAATGATGATAAAAAATAATAGCAATAATATAATAATAATAATAATAATAATAATAAACAATAATAAATAATAATAATAACAACAAACAATAATAAATAATAATAATAATGATAATAATAAACAATAATAATGACGAAAATAACAAAATCCTACATATTCCATCGTCCGATACTGAGAAAAGAAATCTATCGGTTTCAAAGAAAAATATATACCATACCTCACCAAACAGAGTATCCTATAACCTGCAGTTAGACTTGACTGTTCTGCCCTGTGCAATAAAAAACAACAAATTTATGCAACTTTTTCTATCCCTAGCCCTTAAAAATTCCCTTGAAAAATCAGCTAAATCAACATCAAATCTTTTCTTTAACTATGAAAATTTCCATACCATAAAAAACAACTCTATCTATACCATCAAATATTTCTTTCCACTTCGGTATCATCATTCCCGTACAATAAAAATAGCCAACTAAAATAAAAATCATCCCTATTCCTGAAAAAATCCCCTTGCAATAAAAAACTGCAATCAATTCAATTCCAAAAAAGCTCTTTCCATGGTCTTTCAAATTCCTGCTCAAGTGGAACCCGACCCTTTCATTACGGCAAGCGTTCGACTGTGACCCCGTCTGCCCCCTGCCCCCTGCCCTCATCCTGCCCCCTCCCCCCACCCTGCCCCCTCTAAGACCTTCGAGAAAACAAAGGATGTGAGAAGGAGAATTTTGAACCTTGGATAATACTTCATTTTGTAAGGATTCCTCTTCCGTTCTGAAGAAAGTCAACATGACTATTTCCTAGTGTAATGTCTAACACAAGATGGAATAATGCACTCAGGCATTGATATGAATATATACTTAATAATATTTTTATACTTATGTCTTTCAACAGAATGAGCAACGACAGCAACCAGTCACGGATAACAAAAATATCAATCAGTTATCATAACGGCAATAATAAATAATAACGTTAATGACCCATCAGTCGTCACTAAAAAAAAATCAAATATAAGAAAGAAAAGCAATATACAAGGAAAGCAATCAACTAAGTATCAACACCGATATCAAAATAAAAATAAACGATGAATCCGAAGTGAATGAAACCACCAATCAATAACGAAAACATTGAATCACACACCAGTGCATTATACAAATGCTGCACTGCAAAAGGCTCTTCAACCAATGTGTCGTTTGAACTAAATATACATACATGTGGACGGACACACACACACACACACACACACACACACACACACACACACACACACACACACACACACACACACACACACACACACACACACACACAAACACACGCTTGCACCTGCGTCAACCTGCACGCTCTTTCAACCCCCTCGCAGCCAGCTGTAAACAGGCGGTGAACGACGGTCTTCAACCAGTGTTCTGTTAAGCACGAGATTCATATTACAATGAACACCTTTTTTCCATCTATCCCCCCTCCCCCCCTCTCCAAGCCCCTCCTGCAGGTCATCTATTCTTGAACAAGGACAAAGGTTGGCTTTATCTTTGAAGTTCAGCGGCCACCATCAAGGATTATCTCTCATTGATATTCTCTTATCTCATTCCCTTATCTTCCTCTTTAATCGCATCCTCCTATATCCTTCCCCACCTTCCTTCCCATCCTTATCTTGACCTCGTTTAAATCACATACGACCCCGCTTTTATCGCATTCTTCTGTGTACTTCCCTTATCGCATTCTCCCATCTACTTATTCATTGCATGTTCTCACCTACTTCCCTTATCGCATTCTCTCATATTTTCCACATTCTCTCATCTACTTTTCACATCGCATTCCTCTCATTTCCTCTTCCTCTTATCTCAACCTTTCTCTCCATCGTTATCTTGACCTCGTTTCAACCTCCAAAAAGTCCCGCGACCTAACTTAATTAAATTGGTCCTTGCAATTGGTCCCGCTCTTATCATATTCTCTCTCTATCTTCTTATCTCATTGCATTCTCTCACATTTTTCACATTCTATCATATCGCCTTCCCTTATCACGTTCCTCTCATTTCCTCCTCCTCTTATCTCAACCTTTCTCTCCATCGTTATCTTGACCTCGTTCAAATCTCCAAAGGTCCCGCGACCCAACTTAATTAAATTGGTCCTTGCAATCGTTCCATCTGCTGAGCATTCCCCGAGGGCTATGCATCATTTACATTGTAAGCAATGAGTGTGTGTATGTGGGGGGATGGGAAGAGGGGGAGAGAAGGGAGGGGGAAAGGGAGTTAGGGTGGGTGTTTGGGTGGTTGGGTGCGGAGGGGAGGGGAGGGGAGGGAAAGGAGGAGAGATGAATGTGAGCGTGCCTTATCCTAACTTATCTGCATTTCATCACTTGGATATTTCGCATTCAGATATTAGCGCGGCTTTGTTTTAATTCCTTTTGAATGTAATCATTGTTATCTTGCAGTTCTTTTAAAGGCTTGCGAGAGAGAGAGAGAGAGAGAGAGAGAGAGAGAGAGAGAGAGAGAGAGAGAGAGAGAGAGAGAGAGAGAGAGAGAGAGAGAAGAGAGAGAAAGAGAGAAAAGAGGGAGAGAGGGGGGGAGAGAGAGAGAGAGAGAGAGAGAGAGAGAGAGAGAGAGAGAGAGAGAGAGAGAGAGAGAGAGAGAGAGAGAGAGAGAGAGAGAGAGAGAGAGAGAGAGAGAGAGAGAGAGAGAGAGAGAGAGAGAGAGAGAGAGAGAGACCTTGTACAACTCGCACCCCCGCGGCCGTATTCCTCTCCTGGCGAGCATCAGATCCCACCCACGCCACGTATCCTTAGAAGAAGCGAGAGAGACGCGATTCCTTCCCCGTCGCTTGGATGATGCGCACATGCAACTTTCTTCCCTCCCCCCCCATTCCCATGCACCTCCTCCCTCCCTCTATTCACCCCCACCCACTCCCCCGCCTCCAACCTCCTCCAACAGCTAGCAGTTGGCAACACGCAGCCGGAAGTTGCAAAAGTGACCGGATGACACCAAAACACGTCGGCGCAATGTTCCCTTCCGCTACGATTTATGTTCAACTAAAAAAAAACAAACTTGTAAACAAAACGTAAACAAAGACAAACCCGTTCGGTGCGTCAACATACACAAAAAAATAAGGCGCGGTGGGGGTAGGATGTAAACATTTCCTTCCTTCATTTCCCTTCCACTTTTCGAATTTAAAATTGCACATCGCCACTCCGTTCTCCAAACCTGTATTTATGAAGCACCGAGATGGCCCGCAGCATTAGTAAAGCACAGACGTATTGGAAAAAAAAGTTCTCCTACGTATGTATAACAGAAACTTTGGAAAATCAACACATCATCGCAATATTTCGTGAAAATCAATAAAATCTAGAACTCTCCGATAAAAAAAATTGCCATACCCAAGGAAAGGATATGTTCTATAAAGCTTAGTTAGACGAGCATAACAGAGACGCAACATGAAAATGCCGGGCAAAACACATGCGAACACTCGTTATGACGAAGCAGTGTGGGCGTGTAACCTTGACACTTTAAACCACCGCGCCCACCCCTCCCCCTCTCCATGTACCCCCCCTCCCCCATTCTTACCCTTCCCAATCCTTCCCTTCCCCGTCTTCTGCCTTACCTTATAACCCTCCTCGGCCTTTCAATTGTTGTGCGGGATCCGTCTCTCCGTTCCTTTCTCGCTCCGGCTGGAGCTTTGGATGTCAATCTATCTCTTGTTTTGTTTGTTTAGTTGTCTCTCTTGCCTTGTTTTCTCTCCTTTCTGCTTTGCCTCCGATTATGTCTCTGTCTCTGTCTCCCTCTCAGTTTTCTTCTTTCTCTCTCCTCTTCTCCCCTGCTCTCCCTCTCTCCCCATCTCTCCCCTTCTCCCTCTCCTTTCTCCTTCTCCTCCACTCTCCCTTTCCCCATCTTCCTCCCTACCTCCCTCTCTCCCTCTCTCCCTCTCTTCATAGATCCCTGGACAATGTTTAAAGGCCTCTCTGGGAAGGAAAACAGAGGTGTGCTCTTCTTGCCCAAGTACCATGGGCATCAGCATCATCCACCCCCACCTTCATCTCTTCCTTTTCCCCTTTCTTTTGTTCTTCTTGCACTAATCATCATTATAATTACAAATATCATTATCATTATCACTATCATCATCCTAATTCTTATCCCTTTTCTTCTTCTTCTTCTTCTTCTTCTTCTTCTTCTTCTTCTTCTTCTTCTTCTTCTTCTTCTTCTTCTTCTTCTTCCTCCTCATCTTCTTCTTTCTCCTCTTCTTCGTCTTCTTTTTTTTCTTCGTCTCCTTCTCCTTCTCCTCCTCCATTTTCCCCTCTTTCTCTTCCCTTCTCTTTCCTCCTCCCTCTTATCCTCTCTCTTCCCTCCTCCCTCTTATCCTCCCTCTTACCCTCTCTTCCCCCTCCTTCTCCTCCACCTCTCTCTGCCTCTCCACCACCATCTCCATCTACCTCTCCCCCCTCTCTCCCCTCTTCTACCTCCATACACCCCCCCCCACCGCATTCTGGACCACTCCTCTCAATTACCCGATTACCGCCATGTATTGTTTCCAAACCAAATGTGACCAATGTTTAACGACCAGATTAGCAATGACTGCCCCGTGACCCTGGACTCGCCTTTGGGCAGAGAGCCAACACGTTAACTCGAACAAAATGCTAATGAAACACGATGCATTACGGTTGCATGATGGCTCTGCAACGCGCTGAAGACTGTTTTCTTGTTCTCAATCGCAACGCCACACTTCTTCATTACAGGAGAGTTTAGAAACATTTCAACAAGTACAGGAACGCATACCTTGGTTATATTTCCGGGAGCCTCCCTTGTGTGCGTATTTATGTGTGTGTGTGTGTGAGTGTGTGTGTGTGTGTGTGTGTGTGTGTGTGTGTGTGTGTGTGTGTGTGTGTGTGTGTGTGTGTGTGTGTGTGTGTGTGTGTGTGTGTGTGTGTGTGTGTGTGTGTGTGTGTGTGTGTGTGTGTGTGTGTGTGTGTGTGTGTGTGTGTGTGTGTGTGTGTGTTGTGTGTGTGTGTGTGTGTGTGTGTGTGTGTGTGTGTGTGTGTGTTAATTTGTTTATTTTTTATGTGTTTGTGTATATATGGATGGATGGATGGATGGATGGATGGATGGATGGATACATGTGGATAAATATATATGTACACCCATAAATAGAAAAACAGATATGATCAAAAGACAAATGACCAGACCTATAGACAAACTTGCACACGCACACCAATACACGTCCGTACAAATGAGGGCGGGGATGGGCGGCTCCAGCACCACATGCGAATCGCATCACCCTCCCTCGCCACCATTGTCTTGACTCACGCTTCGCCCTCGTCTTCCCCGTTCTGTTGCTCGTTTCTTTTTCCTCCTTGTCTTTATCTCTTTCTATTATCTTATCCTTTCCCATTTCTTTCTTTTTCTTTTTTTCTTTTAATATTTCGAACTACCCCTATTCTCTTCCTTTCCATCTTCTCCCCCTTTCCCTCTTCCTTTCCGCCTCTCTCTCTCTCTCTCTCTCTCTCTCTCTCTCTCTCTCTCTCTCTCTCTCTCTCTCTCTCTCTCTCTCTCTCTCTCTCTCTCTCTCTCTCTCTCTCTCTCACACACACACACGTTAACATCTAGCCATAAATCCTCTTCTCCCTGTTTCCTATCCTCTTTCTCCCTCCCTACCCCCCCTTCCTCCCTCCCTCCCTCTCTCCCTCCTTCTGCTCTTTCCTCTTTCCCTTTCCCTTCTTCTTCCCCTTCCCCTTCCCCTTCCCCTTCCCCTTCCCTTCCCCTTCCCCTTCCCTTTCCCTTCCCCTTCTCCTTCCACTTCCCCCTCTCCTTTCCACTGCTCCTTCTTGTCCTTCTGTTTCCATTTCCCCTTCCCTTTCGCCTTACCTTCCCCTTTCCTTTCCTTTCCTCTTCCTCTCCCCCTTCTCCTTCCACTTCCTCTTCTTCTCCTTCCCCCTTTCCCTCACTCACACGTAAAACATCTATACATAAATTAGGCATGGAAGCGAAACACAAGATTGACCCTGCGTGGGATCAGGTCACATGGTGCGGGGAATTTTTTTTCTTGGATTTCGTTTCTTCTTTCTTTATCAATTACTCTTTCTCTCATCGTCTCCCTCGGAAAGCTATGGAGACAAGTACAATCTTTATATCTCGAATCCCAGTGACTTTCGCTCGCTTTTATCATTAAGGAGAATCAAGCAACTATTTTCCTGTTTTGTATATACTGTAGTATGTGATGTGTGACTTTCACCGTAAACATATCACTTAAATCCGTTAAGCCAAGGGATATGCATAATATATAATACGAAACAATATGATATATCTATTTTTCGCTCGCCTTCGGTAAAACGGCTTTTTAATTTGAAGAGATAAAACATAACAGAGTAATAACGGTAATGCATAAGCGTTGCATTACACTTGATGCATTGATAGGTCTACCATGACAAACGTGCAAAATATGAAAAGATCTAAAGAATTTGCAATAAATAAAAGGTGATGCCAATGCACGACCTTAGAGCCTATTTTCAAACTTCATTTTCCCTCTTACTGCCTCTTTTTCAACTTTTCTACTTCATCTTTAATAGTGTAATTTTCACATCTATGTAAATACCAAGGCACGGCGCTTGAAAACTGCGATGACGTCATGTCACGGGAGCGCAAGATAATTTGTGTCCACGTCATAACGTTGCCAAGATAGTCTAATTGAATGTTAAGTGTAAATTCGTAGATATTATATCATGCAGTGATAAGACCACAATAAAAAAAAATGTCCGTTCGGCTGAATTACCCATTCTTTTCATGTTTGGAAAAGTTTGAGGATTCAGTCCCTAGATGACTAACGGGTATTCACTCAACGGAAGATTTACTCACCCAACGGAAGATGGCGAACGGTTATTAAGTTAACTGAGGGTGAGTACAAGCTACTCACTCAACGGAGATGAGTAAAAGTTACTTACTTAGCGTATTCACTTAACAGAAGATGAATACAAGTTACTCACTTAACGAAAGATGAGTAAAATTTCCCCCTCGCCAACCCCACGGAAGATGAGTACGTACCCGCCACACCCTGGGTAACCGAGGCTGGGCGTATCGAGACGTCTGACATCGACTCCAAATGACCTCTGACCCCAGCCTCTCCTCTCCTCTCCTCGGGGTCAAAAGGGCACAACTACACACACATTCTGAATTTTGATAAAGTCGCAAAAAAAATTATTCGCCAATATCTTTTAGCCAATTCTTGTCGTGAAAGCTTTCTTGAAAGAAAGTTTATCAGTTATGTAAAAGCAATCTTATTTAATACGAGTATTTAATTCCTTTCTCTAATACTGACCTGGGAATGAAAATTTATTTATAGTAATTTAGAATAAAACACATAGTGACACATACCACATAATATTCATAAAACTATATTCATAATCTACTCATCTATTCATAATACAATTAACCTATTCATATATTCCTTGATCTATTATTCAATTTATTCATTTATTTCTTTTTCTTCGTATGTTTATCTATTCAATTTTTTCTCCCTTTTGTGTTGTTTTGCTTGTTGTTTTATTCAGGCATAAATAGAATGCCAACGAATTGAAGCTTACATTCCAACCTTATCTACATTTTCCATTACTTCAAACACATATACACATACCTAACTATATAGCTTTCTCTCTCTCTCTTTCTCTTTCTCTTTCTATTTCTCTTTCTCTCCTTCTTTCTCTCCCTCTCAAGATCTTGTGTGTGTGTTTATATGCATTTGTATGTATACGTGTATCTATGCGTGTGTCCATATGTATGTGTATCTGTGTATGTGTATCTGTGTATCGGTTTATCTGTGCATTGCCTTTTTTACAATGTCTGTGTGTGTCTATATGTATCTGTGCGTGCGTGTTTGTGTGTGTGTGTGTGTGTGTGTGTGTGTGTGTGTGTGTGTGTGTGTGTGTGTGTGTGTGTGTGTGTGTGTGTGTGTGTGTGTGTGTGTGTGTCTGTGTATCTGATTATCTGTGTATATCGGTGTGCGTGGGTGTTGCTGACTATACTCATACACATGCGTGCGTGCATGCGTGTGTTCTTTTAGGTATGCCCTTACCCCAATAGTCCCTGAATGTGCGCATTCATTCGTGCAATCTACGCTCGTTGTGCTCCGATTGGGTCAAAAGCTCCAACTCTCGCCCACCCATTAATGACCTCGCAAACCCAATCCAGTCCAATGAAAACAACCCGAATCATGACCGCTGCAATGACAGCCCTTAACGAAAAGATCCACGATAGCTCAGAACACCTAAGAGGAGAGTCGGCCCATTCCCGAGAACACGACTCAGGCCAAGAACACTCAAAAGAACAGCCCGAAGCAGAGAACACGAGAACCGATCAAGAACAACCCAATAGAGACAATACATGATGAACCTCAAGAACGAAAAAGGAAGAAGAAAGAGAAAAGCACGCCCGCACTTGACCGTGACCGGAGAAGCAATTCCTAACGGTAGATGGAGACGAGCGGTTGCAACAGAGCAACAATAGCATCGACCGCGAGTGGTTGACAAAGTGCCTTTCAACAGATGTGCAACAAGTTTAGGCTATCAGCAAGGGGGAGGGGATATGTAAGGTGGGGAGGGGGGTTATAATGGCTGGGGAATCAGGGAGGAGAGATAACACGACGCTGGGGATGCGGAGGACGTGACAGAGTGGGCGGCTTGTGATGGCGGGACGAGGCGCGTGCAATGGCTGTCGTGGTGAGGCGTCTCTGCGGACAGCAGGCTCTTGCAATGTGCAAGGTATTTGCATATTACAGCGTCTAGGGTTGCTATAAGGTGAAAGGTGACATTCTAGGCTCAAGTACTAACATAAATAGGCATTATAGACCACACCAGACTGCAGTAAGAGTGAGATCAAAATGACAACACAACACTCCGTTCAACCTAAGACACAACGACAAACACAATACAGACCTCACATGGACACGTATTATGCCATCAGATTTATTACAAAGTACAACAAGGGGATGCCAACAGAGACAGCTACACAAGAACACCATTGGCCATTATGCATCCATCACCAGGGGCTATTGTGGATCGTTCTCGAAATATTCAGCCCAGTTAAAACTTGATTCGCTCGAGGAAACAACAATAACAGAGAGGCGCCATCACAGGCCAGGTCAGGCATGATGTTATTTTTCCATGAGGTCGTAGTTATGTTTTGGTTGGCGATATGTTTTTTTTTAATATGAGCTTTGAATACCCGTTCCTACATGTGTACAGTAAAAAAACACGAAGGAAAAATAAAGGAAAGAATAAAAACAATCAAGAATATGAAAACAATAACAAAAGCACGGAAATGAACACAACACAAAAAATCATGAAACCCAAACTCAAAAAACAAACTAAAAACAACAAAAAACACGGAAATAAAAACAACACTAAAAATCATGCACATGAAAACAACAAAAAAAGCACACCCAAACGTGTTGCGCGAAAGACAGAGAGAACGAAGAGAGGATGCAACGAGCGAGAGAACAAAGGAGAGGAGGAGATAAACGAGCCATTTTGTCCTTAACCCCTCGGCGAGAACTTCCTTTTTTCTCGGCGTCGCCCGATAGTAGCCGATAGCATGTCGCCCATAATGAGGGGACACCGAATCGCACCTAACTTGACCTTGAATTCCGGTACTCAAAACACAGATGGCGCGGCGGATGACGTCACCGAGATTACGCCGCGTGTGTACTCCACGCCGCAACACCTGGGCACCCACCCACCTACCCCCCACCCCACCCCCTGGGCATCTCCTCCCACCCTAGGTTACCTTCTCCCTTCCTCCCTGGATCTTATACTCTACCCCCTACCTCCCTGGCTACCTTCTCCCCTCCTCCCATGGTCCTCTCCTCTACCCCCTTCCCCCTGGATCCCCTCCCTCCCACCTCTGCCCCCCCCCTCCTGAACAGATCCCTTTGTGATTAAACTGTCAATGAGCGGATTTTTATTGCATGGGGCCGTGATGCAAAGTGCAGGGAAATTACACATCTGCTCTTAAAAAGGACAGTAATGGAGATAAAACTATTAGGAAGTTTTGATTTTCATCTGGATCATGTTGCCAATTAGATATCGATATGTATGCAGACAGATAGATATATAGATAAAAAAAGATAGATAAACAGAGAAAGATATGGATAGAAACAGATGGAACGACAGAAAGAGATACAAAAGCCACTGAGCCACGAGTACGAGACGCAAAGTTCCAACCAGATATGAGGGTTACCGTGAATATGTTAATGAGGAATGCTGTATATATACACACCCCACTGCGCCCCTCCTCTTCCTTCCTCATCCCCATCCCTTTCCCATCCCCATCCCCTCTCTCAGCCTCTTCCCCTTCCCCATCCCCTTCCCGATCCCTACCTATTCCTCCACTTCTCGCGTCCCTCATCCACCGTCCCCATCCCTACTCCCTTCCCCCTTCTCCTCCTCCTTCTCTCTTGTCCCGCTCTTCCCTCCCTCTCCTCCCCCTCGCTCTCCTCCCCCTCCCCCTATCTATCCTCCCTCCCTCCCTTACACCACAGCAACAACTCCGAGACACTCCCACTTGGCGAGACTTGTGATGTTCTCTTTGTTTACCTTTAAATGTACATGTATATGTATATGTATATGTATATGTATATGTATATGTATATATATATATATATATATATATATATTTTCCCCATTAACTCCCTTTTAAAGATTTCAATATTATATAATTTCAATGCATTTTCCGTGTACTCAATCAGTATTTCTCTACATTTATTTCCAAACATCTTTAGAATAAATATCGTGTATAAATATCTACAAACAACAACAATAATAATACAAATGATGATAATAATGATGATAGTAATAATAATGATAATAAATAATAATAATAAAAATAATAATAATAATAATAATAATAATAATAATAATAATAATAACTATAACAATGACAATAACAATGACAACAACAACAATAATAATAATAGTAATAATAACAATAATAATAACAATTACAATGACACGAATAGAATAACAATAACATTAACAAATAAATGTTAAAACTCCATATACTCCATCAATGCTCAACATACTCTAATAAGCTTAGAACAAGTAAAACACACCGATTGCAATTAATAAAAAATGAGTTATTTTGCAACGAGACGTCAACAGAAAACACAAGCCGCAAGAGTATGTTCTCTCTTACACTCTCGGCTCCGGTGACCTCACCTTGTTGCTAGCGTTGCAGGTGCAAGGCAAGCATCAACCCGCGAGGCATGAGGGGGCATTGCGCTCTATGTTATATGATGTTTTATTATTCATGTATTCATTTACATATATTCTACCTATCTATTATTTATTCATCGTTATCAATACCACCATTATTCTTCAATATCAATATTACTATTATCATTGTAATTATTACTATCATCATTAATATCATCATCATCAATATCAACATCATCGTCATCAATATCATCATTATCATCATAATCATGATCACAAACACACAGACACAAACACACACACTTACACACACACACAAGCACATACACACATATAAGTCGCCTAAAAGCATGACTGAGAAGTCTGCAAGAAACAAGAGAAACGTTCCAATAATAGCAGCTACCAGCAGCCTTCCAACATCTGAACCTCTGAACCTCGACGCGGAATTCAACGTCCTATCCTTGACATGATTAATTAAAAGTCTTCTTGAACGATTATGGTAAAGAAGAAAAAAACAAACATTGATTATAGTAGCATTACTTTTGAATTTAAATAAGACATACTGGTAATTTTAAGCGCAGATCTAGCATTGTTTCGTTTGCTTTATCAAATACTATTCATCATTTAAAAATCTTTAAAATATAGTATTCAAATTTATAAACAACGCGACATTAATAGAGCTTGTCCGGAATTGTTTCTGACCATTGCAACATGACTTGTGCTAGACCCCTTTTCAAGGTTTGGATTTTTCCAGTCCAAAAAAAATCCGTCTAGTATTATAGAAGCACCAATGCAAGATATCATTTGCAAGTACTTTGACAAGAATACTAATCTCATTTTCAAGATCGATTTATTCGGATTTTTGTCTTCAAATCAGGCATAACTCAATGAAACTTGAAAATTCAACCTTCAAATTAGTGCTAAATTTCCCAACCTTTATCTAACCTTCCTCAACCTTCTAACCTCCCAACCCATCAACCTCGCCTATCCTTCAAAATCAACTTTCCTAACCTTCCAAGTTCAGATTTACAAACAGACTAATCCTCCAATTTATGTGCCTTTACCTCCCAACCTCTAACCTCCGACCCTCTTTATATCTTGTCTAAACTTACGAAATATCACTTTGAATCTTTCACAACTTCAATTTTTGTTCCCTATCTTCAACCTTCCTAACTTTATTCACTTAATTTCACTTTTTTCTAACTTCTAAACTTACAGCCTCCACCTTCTAGTCACTAACCCACCAACTTCTAACCTTACAGCCTCCACCTTCTAGTCACTAACCCACCAACTTCTAACCTTACAGCCTCCACCTTCTAGTCACTAACCCACCAACTTCTAACCTTACAGCCTCCAACTTCTAGTCACTAACCCACCAACTTCTAACCTTACAGCCTCCAACTTCTAGTCACTAACCCACCAACTTCTAACCTTACAGCCTCCACCTTCTAGTCACTAACCCACCAACTTCTAACCTTACAGCCTCCACCTTCTAGTCACTAACCCACCAACTTCTAACCTT
>NW_028234404.1:14883760-14893760 GCF_977035675.1 Penaeus japonicus | reverse complement strand
TGCTTTTTTATACTCTCCCGCGGCGTGGGCGGGTGGGCGTGTGGGCGCGGGGCTGGGAGAGAGTCAGGCCGGTGCGCCAATATGGTTTTATGGCCAGGAGGCAACGACGCTGCCTTACTGACCTGCTCCTTCGCTGCGCTGTGACCTGATCCCTCTCCTGCTGCTCCTCCGCCTCGCCGATTCTCTTGTTTAGCTTTGGTTTATTCTCACTCTCTCCTCTCCTCTCCTCTTCTTTTCTTTTTTCCTCTCTCTCTCTCTCTCTCTCTCTCTCTCTCTCTCTCTCTCTCTCTCTCTCTCTCTCTCTCTCTCTCTCTCCTTCTCTCTCTCTCTCCTTCTCTCTCTCTCTCTCCTTTCTCTCTCCTTTCTCTCTCTCTCTCTCCTTCTCTCTCTCTCTCTCTCTTCTCTCTCTCTCTCTCTCTCTTCTCTCTCTTCTCTCTCTTCTCTCTCTCTCTCTCTCTCTCTCTTCTCTCTCTCTCTCTCTCTCTCTCTTCTCTCTCTCTCTCTCTTCTCTCTCTCTCTTCTCTCTCTCTCTCTCTCTCTCTCTCTCTCTCTCTCTCTCTCTCTCTCTCTCTCTCTCTCTCCTCTCCTTCCTCTCTCTCTCTCTCTCTCTCTCTCTCTCTCTCTCTCTCTCTCCTCTCTCTCTCTCTCTCTCTCCTTCCTCTCTCTCTCTCTCTCTCTCTCTCTCTCTCCTCTCCTTCTCTCCTTCCCTCTCTCTCTCCTCTCCTTCTCTCCTTCCCTCTCTCTCTCCTCTCCTTCTCTCCTTCCCTCTCTCTCTCCTCTCCTTCTCTCCTTCCCTCTCTCTCTCCTTCTCTCCCTCTCTCCTTTCACTCTTTCTCTCCTTTCACTCTGCCTCTCTCCTTCCACTCTCCCTCTCTCCTTTCACTCTTTCTCTATCCTTTCTCCTTTTTTCTCCCCTTTCACTTTTTCTCTCTCCCTTTTTACTCTTTCTCTCTCACTTTTTACTCTTTCTCCCTCCCCCTTTATTCTTTCTCTCTCCCCTTTTACTCTTTCTCTCTCCCCTTTTACTCTTTCTCTCTCCCCTTTTACTCTTTCTCTCTCCCCTTTTACTCTTTCTCTCTCCCTTTTTACTCTTTCTCTCTCCCCTTTTACTCTTTCTCTCTCCCCTTTCTCTCTTTCGCTCTAATTTATTTCTCTCTTTCGCTCTCATTTATTTCTCTTTCGCTCTTATTTATCTCTTTCTCTTCCAAAACAAACAAATAAAACATTCAAACCACCAACATCACATAGTAACAACTACACAAAGTATATCAACACAACCTTTCCCCCTCACAAGCGTTCCACAAACAACACCAACATATGCTAAAACATAAACACAGTATATCAATGCAATCTTTCCCCCTCACAAGCGTTCCCTCACAAAACCTCCTTTCCCTCTCGACCCTCTCATAATGAGGCTGGCACTCACACCCTCACAGGTGGCGCGCGGCTTCTTATAAAAGGCACTGAGCCGCGACGATGAGTAAGACGCGATGTATATGGAGGAGGCATGAGTGCCATTACAAGTCGAGTAGCTCAAGGTTAAGGGAAAATAGATTCGCAAAGTACTGAACCAGCTGTTTCAGTCAAATTCATCATTGTCATTCATCAATATTAATAGTAAACAACACTAACAACGACAACAGCAGCAATAACAATGATAATGATAAAGACTATGATAATAAAAATAATTATAATTGTAACAACAATAATAACTATAACAGCAATAATAATAATAACCATAATATTACTACTACAACTGCTGCTTCTGCTGCTGCTACTGCTCATACTGTTACTCTTACTATTACTGTTATTGTTACTGTTACTGCTGCTGCTACTGCTACTACTTATGGCAATTACACTAATAAAAGCGATAACTATAATAGCAATAATATAAATAGCAATAATAATAATAATGATAACAACAATAATAATAATAATAATGATAATAATAATTATAATAATAATAATAATAATAATAATCATCATAATAACAACAATAATAATAATGATGATAATCACAATAATAATAAAATAATAACAATAACAATAACAATGATGATATAACAACAGCAAACAAATATAACATCAATACTTATCATAACATTAGCAATAATAACAGCAAAACCAACAAGAGAAAAAAAAGAACATAGTAAATCACAAAACAAAATAAGATAAAGGAGAAAAAAACATCGAAAGTGAAACTAGTGTTAAAAAAAACAGTTGAAAGCAACTCTCCAAGGACATGGTTCATCCGTTCCAGTTTTTTTTCCTTCGTAGATCTGAATGTGAAGAAAGGGAGTCATAAAACGAGGAGGGAAGATAATAATAATGGGGGTGATGGTGGTGGTAGTGGTGATGATGGTGGTGGTGGTGGTGGTGGTGGTGGTGGTGATGATGATGGTGGTGATGATGATGATGATGATGATGATGATGATGATGATGATGATGATGATGATGATGATGATGATGATGATGATGACGATGATGATGATGAGGAGGAGGAGGAAAAGAAAAAGAAATACGAGGAACACAAGAAGAAATGAGGAGGAAGATAAACAAAAACACGAGAAAAAAAGGCACAAGAGAATGACAAAAGAAGAAAAACTGCAAGAGACAGACAAGAAAAAAGAAACATCAGCTCATCACCCGCAACCACCACATAGTGCTACACAGCCACATAGTCCAACATAAACCCATTAAAAAGGAACATACATACATATTACCTGTCTCGACCACATGTCACTATACATCCCCTAAAAATACGACACCACCCGGCGCATACTCTGACCTATCTCTACCCCACACGGCCCTATTAACAAGCCAAAACAAGGAGACACAACAGAGCAAAATACTAGCACTGTCTTGATCCGAGCACTTCGCCGAACCTTCAAACCTGTCATCGCTAAGCCACACGTGTCTGCGCTATCTTTTTCTACTTGGGTCTATTTTCGTTTTTATTTTTATTCTTTTCGTTTTTTTCTCCAACTCCCGCGTGACAGACAGCCTGGGCGACATGAGCGCAAAAGGACGAACGTATAAGCGGTCGAGTGACACTTCCAAGGCTGTCACCAGTGTCGATCAGGGAGACGCGCCTTCGACACCTGCAGCCCCCCTACCCCACCCCCCTACCCCCATGAGTGCTGTGAGTGCTACCTGTTCTAGATACCTGTCGCTGTCTGTATGTATGTCGGTGTGTCTGTGTGTGTGTGTGTGTGTGTGTGTGTGTGTGTCTGTCTATGTATGTATGTATGTATGTATGTATGTATGGATGGATGGATGATGTATGTATTATGTATGCATGTATTTCTATATATATATACATATATGTATGTATGGATTGGTGGATGGATAGATAGAGATAGATAGATAGATAGATAGATAGATAGATAGATGGATGGATGATGGATGGATGAATGCATGTGTGGATGTGGATGTGGATGTGGATGTGTGTGTGTGTGTGTGTGTGTGTGTGTGTGTGTGTGTGTGTGTGTGTGTGTGTGTGTGTGTGTGTGTGTGTGTGTGTGTGTGTGTGTGTGTGTGTGTGTGTGTGTGTGTGTGTGTGTGTGTGTGTGTGTGTGTGTGTGTGTGTGTGTGTGTGTGTGTGTGTGTGTGTGTGTGTGCGTGCGTGTGTGTGTGTGCGTGTGTGTGTGTGTGTGTGCGTGTGTGTGTGTGTGTGTGTGTGTGTGTGTGTGTGTGTGTGTGTGTGTGTGTGTGTGTGTGTGTGTGTGTGTGTGTGTGTTGTGTGTGTGTGTGTGTGTGTGTGTGTGTGTGTATATATATGTGTGTATATATATGTATATATATATATATATATATATATATATATATATATATATATATATATACATACATAAATACATACATACATACATACATACATATATACATACAAACATACATACATACATACATACACACACACATGTATGTATATATATACATATATTTATATATATATATATATATATATATATATATATATATACATAAACATACATATATATATAATATATATATGTATATATATAAATATATATATATATGTATGTATGTATGTATGTATGTATGTATGTATGTATGTATGTACGTATGTATGTTTGTATATATGTGTATATGAATGGAGCGATATTTTGTATTAAGTTTCCCCTTCAATAAATCTGACTTGTACGTTTTCTATGTTGCTTCCGCTATTCCTTTGAACCAAATGAAAATACGAAGGTATATATAAATATATCTACATTCGTGTATACAGTACGTGTATATATTTTTTTAAGGATGAGGATGCGTTTGCGTATGGGCAAATCTGTGCGAGCGTATGCATGTAGGGTATGTTTGTACGTGTCCGTTTGTGTGTCTATGCTTGTGCCATTGTATTTTCGCCAGTCCACGTGTACCGTGTACGTGTTTATGAGCACGTGCGAGGGAATGAGCGTGTACGTTCGTCCGTGTGTGCTATCTCTCCTTTTATGGCTACTAAAAGCAGGCGAGAGAATTAGGTCTCAGGCCCGCCGAACAACCTCGCCGACTTTATGAATGATAACTTTCCCTCTCCAGCGACTGAATGAAAGAGAGAGAGAGATAGAGAGAGAGAGGGTTGTGAATGGCAACTTTCACTCTCATTAAGCATGGAAACTGAATGCAAAAGAGGCCTCTCCGTCGCCCGACCTGCCATGTATTATTTATAACAGCGTTGGCACTAGTTATGTACGGCAGACGTCCGCGGGAACAACAAAGGGAAGCTGGAGACCGCCAAACCACCTGTCGCTACCCTTCCCCCAGGCCATACCATCTGCCCCCCTCTAATACCACCTCGCTACCCCTAACCACACCACCTGTTCCCTCACTCACCACCTGTTCTCCTTCATCACACACCAGCTGTCGGTACCCCCCTCTCATAACCCCTATGTTCCCCACCTGTTTACACCATCTGTAGTTCAACTTACATTAACTGTAACCTCTGCCTCCTAAACCACCTGTCTCTTCACACCACCTGTAGATAACTCCTCCAACAGCACTTGTATTCCCCCATCTACTTACACTACCTATACCACTTAGACAAATCAAAATCAACTGTAACCTCTATATCCCACCCTTATACCATGTATCCCCAATACTTACAAAACCCGCACTTTCCCTTCCAAATCACCTGTTACCACACCACCAGTGCCCTCCTATGGATCCCTAACAACTTACATCAACTGTAATCCTGCACTTTATTCCACCTCCCTGCCTTCTGCCCCTCTCCCTTCTTCTGCTTACTATAATTTCCCCCCTCCCCCTCATCCATACCGCCCTTTTCACCCACCATCTGTATCTTCCCTCCCCTCCACTACACCATCTGTAACCCCATTTCCACCGCACCACTTGTATCCTCCTCCACCTGTAACTACCTTTTCCCCTATCACCTGTGCCCATCCTATATTCCCCACTACCTATACACCAACTTTTCCCACACCACCTGTACTACTTTTTTCCCAAACCATCTGTACCTACTACTTTTCCAACAATCTGTTTGATACTTTTTTCCCCTAGCTATATGTACCATCTATACCAACCTTTTTTCTCCAACCACCTGTACCAACCCTCTTTCCCTAACCATCTGTACCAAACATTTTTTCCCCAACCATATGTACCCATCTCTTTTTTCCCAACCATCTGTACCTACCGTTTTTCCCAACAGTCTGTATCCATCTTTCCAACTAACATATGTACCCATCCTTTTTCCCTAGCCATCTATTCCCAATGCTTCCCCCCCCGCCCCCCCCAACCCCCTTCTCCCCCCACCTGCACCCAGCGACACGCATTTCCCTCGACCACGGAGCCGACGTCGATGACAGATGACCCCGCGACTCGCCCTGAACTCGCGATATAATATGTCACTTCTGAGGCGAAACAAGTGCCGAAAAATGCCTAATGGAGAAGGTTCGTCGTCAGATTCTCAGTCTCGTGGTATTGAGTCAGATTCTTGGCTTGCGCTGACACGGGGACGGGGGAGGTGCGTGTGTTATGAGATCGAGCCATATTCTGCTGGCATATCTGAAAATCTTTACGTCGATCGTATTTATAGAGATGTCATCAGCTTGCTTTTGCATGTACACAGGCACGCACAAATGCACATACACGGCACTCACTAGCATACAAACACAAGCGTGCCCCCGTAAACGGGCACATGCACATATACATTCATATACATACATGCAGTACTTACATACATATTTACACGCATATGCATACATACAGACAGGTAGTATTTAACAAGCCAATTTTATAAATAACAATCATATCCATGCTTGAAACAAATATCCTAAATCTATGACGATAAACAAATAAAGTTCAGATTTCACAATAACCTGCATGACGCAGATTAGGCTATACACTCAAACGCACACTCAAATATCCACAATAATGCCAATGCAAAAATAAACAAACCACACGGACGTAAATGTTGACAGTGAGAGTAGGGCAAAAAACACACATACCACACACATGCACATGCACTAATGATTACAAAAATAGTAAGGTTCAAAATACACACACCAGACGAACACACATATAGTGATAGTAACAGCAACAATACACATCACAAATAAATTATTTCAACAACAGTATGACAAACCTAAACAGATAATTACAGTAATGTGCAAATAAAGATAACAATGCACGCACCTAAAATAATGCTAATAATGCTTGCAATGTCCAAACCTCCCACGGATATGTACACTGATAAGGAAAGTAACAATACACACATCACATAGATAATCCTAGTGATGGTAATCATAGTGAAAGCAAGACCAACAATTCACACGCCAAACTCAAAGGATTACAATGATAATAATGTTAACAACGCCAATACTACATACACGCACATAGATGATTATAGTTATAGTAAGAGTAACAATAGCATACCGACCCTTTAGAACTTCATCTAAAAAGAAAAAAGAAAGAAAGAAAGAAAAAAGTCGGGCGCACATGATATACAACCCACATTCGTCACAACTCCCAAGCACATTCACTACCACACATACCTGGGCGGGCGAGGAAAAGAGGGCGTAGTAGGAGGTAGGGGTGTGGGGGGAGGGGTAAACAGGGGTAAGTAGGGGGTGGGATAAGTGGGAAAAGAGAGGGAGGGAGGGAGGGAGGGAGGGTGGGAGGGAGAGAGGGTGGGGTGGGGGTGGTGAAAGGGAAAAGGGGTAGGGGGTTAAGAGGGGTAAGAAGGGGTGGGGTAAATGGAGGAGGAGGAGGGAGGAGGAGGGAGGAGGAGGGAGAGGGAGGGGGAGGGGAGGGGGAGGAGGTAGGAGGAGGAGGAGGTAGGAGGAGGAGGGAGAGAGGGAGGGAGAGGGAGGAGGGAAGGAGGTAGGGAAGGAGGGAAGGAGGGAGGGAGATGGGTAGAGGAAAGAGGGAGAGGGAGAGGGAGAGAGGCGAAAGGAGGGAAGGAGGGAGAGCTAAGGCTTAAATATCAAAGGTCGTTGTATATTTGGTGTTGATTCAGCCGTCATTCCTGGTGTCCGCCGACGTGCCTTGCCTGGCCTGCCACCGCCACCACGACCGCTCTGACACGTCGCACCATATGTGCAAGTACGAGTGCATACACGCATACAGAAAACACACATACACACGAACACGTACACATACATATGCACACATACACAGGCACACTCTCTCCCTCTCATTTTATAAATGGACGCGCACTATCAGACATATATAAACATATATTCACGTATCCTCACGTGCGTTTCCTCACGTACACATGCGCGCGCGCGCATGTTTGTGTGTGTGTGTGTGTGTGTGTGTGTGTGTGTGTGTGTGTGTGTGTGTGTGTGTGTGTGTGTGTGTGTGTGTGTGTGTGTGTGTGTGAGAGAGAGAGAGAGAGAGAGAGAGAGAGAGAGAGAGAGAGAGAGAAAGAAAATTAAAGAGAGAGAGAAAATAAGAGGGAGAGAGATTGACAAATAAATCTTTAGTATAGAAATATAATGAGATACATTTCCTTTAATTCCCGTTCTTCTTTTGTTTCTCCTTCTCCCTCTCCCCTTCTCTCCTCCTTCTTCTTCTTCTTTCTTTCTTTCTTCCTCCCCTCCTCCCTCCTTCCCCCTCCCCTCCCCTCCCCCTCCTCTTCCCTCGTCCCATTCTCTCCCTAACCCCTTTTTTACCCCCGTAGTTACACATAGTGCCTGCGACGCGCCCATCTGCGTCCCAAATACCAGCACTTCCACATAAACAAGTGCACTAAACCTGACACTTACTCAACGAAAACTCCCTATTCTTGAAGCGTGTTTTTTACCCCCGTACCCCTCTTTTTATAACCCCAATTTTTATTTCAAACCTCCTTTTTTTTCTCCCTCTACCTTTATTTTCACAAGCTATTTATTTAACTGAAAGCACACCGCGGGGCGTCTCTTCATTACGGGATGCCAGCACGTCCCCGTACCGATAAGATGCGTCTCTTTTCGGAATTCTTTCTTTCTTTTTTGCTTTTGCCTTGTTTCATCTTTCATTTTTCTTGGAGCCTTCTTTTTTCCGTTATTAATTCATCGTTCTTGTTTGTTTATGGTTCTTCTCTATCACTCCAGATTTTTTTTTTTACATATTTTAAATATAATCAACGGTTCATAAACGGTACTCAATATTCCATCCATTCATACATTCATTCATTCTTTCTTTCATTTACTCATTCATTCATTCAGTCAATCAGTTACCCAGTTATTCGTTCTTGATGACTATCTCATTCATCGACCTTCCCATTCATTCATTTACTAACATAATGGCTTTCTCAATTTCTCCTCATCTCCCACACTCCTCTTTTTCTCTTCCGACGCCTACACGTCTCTCTTTCTCCTTTATCTCTTCCCCCTCCCCAGCCTTCCCAACCAACACCTTCACCCTTCGCCATCCCCCTCCCCTCCCAACCCACACCCTGTCATCCCCTCTCCCCTCCACCTTCCCTTCCTCCCCACACCTTCCCCTTCTCCTTCCGTCCCTCTCCACACCTTCTCCTTCCCCCTCCCCTCCCTCTCCCAATCATTCACAAACCCAGACACACACTACCACACTGACAGTCCCTGCTGTGCCGTAAACTCACAGTACACAATGTCCCATTATCACCATCGCGTCTCTATTCTCACCGCCAGAGGACCTCGTATACGCGGAACCTTACACCTCATGCAACATATATTCACTAACCATGTCCTGTGCTTTATCTAGTCTTTGTACGTTTCTTCAGCTAATGCGAATTTCCTTAGCACGGTAAATTCGGATGATCTTAATAATGCTTAATAATCTTGCGCCGTGCAACTACACACTTCGGAATATACAATGGGTACACTGTGTATGAAAATGGTTACTGCGAATAAAGAGTGATTCATCACCTTTGAGATAATGCGGGAAATTTAATTGGCGCTTCCATGACCCGAGGGAATATGCTGTTTGTTCTGGAGAATCTTATCTTTTCTCTTCGATGATATGGGTTAATTGGCTGATGGGGGAAAGGGGGGGGGGGGATTCGTGATGGGTGTTGTGATGACGAAGGCATTTTAGATTTCGATTCATTTAGATCGTGCGGTGTTAGGTGCTCTGGGGAGGCTGTGTTGTACGTGGTTATTTGATTAGATATTGTCTTGATGTCGGAATCTAATTTGTATTTCCATTTACAACCTTTTTTCTTCTCTTGGACGTATTTTGATTACCTACTCATATTCATTTACCATTTACCTATTTCTTACCGCTATCATTGCTGTCGCCATTATGATAATTACCATCATAATTTATCATCAATACTAATCTTTCATTATAATCATTATTTCTATCATGTGATTTGATTATGAAAGTGCACAGAGAGATTTTACTCACTTCGTTCATAAACAAAAATAAATATTTACTTTACATTTAATGTGTTTGTAAAATTTTAAGGATTCAGCTGTTGTAATAGCACCCATGATTCAGATGGTTTCAAAGGGCAAGGGGTTTCAAATATCGTTAAAACATTTCTTGGTAATATATTGTGGCA
>NW_028234404.1:14853760-14856260 GCF_977035675.1 Penaeus japonicus | reverse complement strand
TATATATATATGTGTGTGTGTGTGTGTGTGTGTGTGTGTGTGTGTGTGTGTGTGTGTGTGTGTGTGTATGTGTGTGTGTGTGTGTGTGTGTGTGTGTGTGCGAGAATGTGAGTGTGACTGTGAGTGAGAATGTGAATGTGAGTGTGAATGTGAGTGTAAATGTGAGTGTGAGTGTGCGAGCGAGAGAGAGAGAGAGAGAGAGAGAGAGAGAGAGAGAGAGAGAGAGAGAGAGAGAGAGAGAGAGAGAGAGAGAGAGAGAGAGAGAGAGAGAGAGAGAGAGAGAGAGAGAGAGAGGGGGGGGGGGGAGAGAGAGAGAGAGAGAGGGAAAAAAACGAGGTCACGAGAGTGGCTTTGGAAAATGTAAGCTGCACACCAATCGATCACTCTTACATGGCGAAACACTACATGACTGCTCTACCTCAAACAGATTATTGTGGAGAGAAATCATATTTCATGTCCTAACATCTATCAGCGTTCTAGAATAAGCATAGAGAGGGTGAACAGCAACACTAATGCGTGTAAAAATAAAACATCAAGTTCACTTTAATGTCCATTTGATGTGGTAAAAAAATAGACGACTGTTAGAGGATCGTATAACCAATTAACATCGTGAAAATAACAATTTACATCATGTTTGCAAATTTAAAGGGGAAACTAAAGTAAATAATACTTTTGATGGTAAGAGAAAACGGTATAAACCCTCGATATAGGGTAAACTACTCTTTTGGGGAAATAAGAGAAACTGTAGGTGCCCAACCGCTAATTAAATAAAAAAACAATAAGTAAATATGTCACAATCATGAGGGCAAAAATGGGCACACACGCACAGACATAGTAATATAAATGTCAAGACAACAACATAAATTAAACTACGAGATCAAGTGTTTATAAACAGCAGATGAATCATTTGCCGGCATAAAGTATTTACTCTTACACCAATAGCAATTTGGTCACACGCATATTAGCCTCAGCTTCAAAGTAAAGTAATAAATTTACCCTGAATATTCATGTTTTTAGATTCTTTGTTTGATAAACATGCAAATGCATGTCCTCTTTGACCTACTGGGGCACATTGTCAATGTTCTTATCTCTCACTTATAATTACTTCCATTGTTAAATATATTCTTAGCATAACCGCAAATATAACGTAATACAATTCACAGAAATCCAATCCAGGAAGTACACCGGAAGTCATTTAGCACAAAGGGGCATTGCACAAAAGGTACCTTATCAGTATGAGTTTTTTATATACGCTGTATTCAATGGTTAGTCAATGCCAGTAAAACTCTTTTAATAGCACTATACTCAACGGTATTGTCAATAATGCTTTCTTTATATTGTGAAAATGCCATTGCAGCCTAAAAGTCATCAACACAAAAGCCGTGATGCTCATTTCTAAATCACTTAACATTACTTGATTTTACTCACACTACCGAGGGAGATACAAGTACAATAGCTTGTTCTGAAATTAAACTTTTTGGTAAACAACATTTCTGCATAACTATGCTAAGCCGGCAATTATCGCTATGAACCATTCTCCACAATGCCATCATATATACACAAAAGTAATTATAAAATTAACTATCATAGCAACGACTATAATAATAATATCAATAATGATCATCATAATAGAAATACTAACAATGAGAATAAGAATAGCAAATCTTTCTGCAAGGCAAACTACTACCGAAACACAATCTGTTACGATTGCTGTTGCCACTGCAGCACCAATCAAGCTGTATTGTGGCCTACACAACTTTAACCTTGCCCTGTTGTCAAGGAGAAAGAGGAAGGGAAGGGACGGGAGGGAATAAAGAATGGAAGAAGTAAGAGAGTAAAAGAAGGAATGAAGGATGAAAGGAGAAGGAAAGGGAAGAGGAGAGGGGGAGGGAGAGCAGAAGGCAAAAGTAATCGATAATGTATTTTTGTGTAATATAACAGTACAGAAAGTCATGCTTGGACGGTATTATATGTTGCCAAACACAATCTGTCTGGCAAAAAGTATGCATATATACTTTTACATTGCATAAAATCCCTTTATTTTCTATAGAAATATAACTGGTATGATAAAACCGAATACACAATATTTTATTCTATATATCCAGGGAGTATTACAAACATTTCTTCTCGAGCACTAAAGGGATTTATTTTCGGACAAGAATTGCATGTGCTGTAGATACACACGATTAATACACCTGTATTCAACCACAGTAAAAGCACCTCGCCTAAAAGAGTGCGATAGGGGGTAGAGAAAAGAAGGATAACAAATCTAAAGAACATGAAATAATTCATATAAATTTGGGCCATTTTATCGGTGTTGGGGATGCTTTACCCGTTGCGGATGGGTGGCATGACATATATGCCAAGCGAGTTTTTGGCCTGTCGACGGTGGTAGCCAGTAGTCGTCATGACATATTTGACGTTTGGGGAGAGTGGATCGCTTTATTTCTCTATTACTCTATGAGTAATAACTATTTAGTGACTGATACTGCCAATTGCT
>NW_028234404.1:14836260-14848760 GCF_977035675.1 Penaeus japonicus | reverse complement strand
AAGGAGTTAGACACAGTCCTAGAACCATCCTATAATAGACTTCGCCTCTGTCACCCCATTTATTTTCATACCGAAAATCAGGGACAGACTTGAGCTACTTTACAATGATTCTAGCAGGATCGTTCTGGGTGCTCTCAGGTATAAAAAAGTTATTAAACTCTATATGGAGGCTAACTTCCTTCACACTAATCTGGTGGCGATTCAGTTGTTGTTTTTTTCAAAGTTATGAAAATACCCATGTGTCTCAACTGAAGGGAGAAGTGGGGACCAAGAGTGTGTCCATGCAGTATCTTGAAAACCTTTGTCCATTAGGTCTTCAGACAAATCCTCATCATTAAAGGTAAAAGATGCTACCAACGTGGGATACCTGGCCCTTGTCTCCCAGATGGAGGAACATGTCACAGTTATTTAAGGGCAGTCATTAACAGCTTGCATCACAGCATGCCCAGTAACAATAAAAATCTCTGGGGTATTGCACTCAGACGAGAGGACTTTTAAAGAACGGAGACGTGTCATCTTAAGCTGGGCCCCTAATCACAGTGGCATCCTTAAGAATAAACTTGCTGGCCGAATAGCTAAACCTGGTAGGGCGAAACCCCTTGCTCAAACTCATTACAGGACAAAGCTATGAACGCCAATTATATTGAGTGGAAGGTTGTGTCCTGCAACACTGCAATACGAGCCACTGGTAATCTCTCTGACGATGTCTAGAATGCTCAAGATTCGAAGTGTATCTTAGTAACATTAACGAATCTCATCGGAAACTGTACAAATATATGCAAATTCCAAAATTAAAAGAGGTCGCTCCCTAAGAAAAAAAATCATTTCAATGTATCACAAACCTTTCCTCTTTCTTTGTATCACCTTTGACGCTCGTCCCCAGGAATGCACGGGAAGGCGAAGGTAGAGCAGGAAAAGGAAGAGCAGAAGTAAAATAAACACGAAGTTGAGGTGAATTTGAAAGAAGAGAAAAAAAAACGCAACACAACATTACCCCTCTCTCTCTCTCTCTCTCTCTCTCTCTCTCTCTCTCTCTCTCTCTCTCTCTCTCTCTCTCTCTCTCTCTCTCTTTCTTTTTCTCTCTCTTTCTCTCTTCTCTTCTCTTCTCTTTCTCTTTCTCTTTCTCTTTCTCTTTCTCTTTCTCTGTCTCTGTCTCTGTCTCTGTCTCTGTCTCTGTCTCTGTCTCTGTCTCTGTCTCTGTCTCTGTCTCCTTCCCTCTTCTCCCTTCCCTCCCTTTCTCCTTCCCTCCCTCTCTCCTTCCCTCCCTCTCTCCTTCCCTCCCTCCCTCCCCCTCCCCCCCTCTCCCTTTCCCTCACTTGTTCCCTCTCTCTTTCTTTCAACCTGTTACCCCAGTCTGCCCATCACCCCCCCCCAATGGCTAGCAGTTTCTTTTAATCTTTCCTTCTTTTTGTATTTGTGTATAATAATTTGACATTAAATAATATTGTCGAGTCCTTAAATTTTGCCTTGCAGCAAGTTTAGGGGTAAATGGTGTTAGTCCAACCATAAATCTTTCTCCCTCCTTACCTCTCTCGACCTCCTTACCTCTCTCTCTCTCTCTCTCTCTCTCTCTCTCTCTCTCTCTCTCTCTCTCTCTCTCTCTCTCTCTCTCTCTCTCTCTCTCTCTCTCTCTCTCTCTCTCTCTCTCTCTCTCTCTCTCTCTCTCTCTCACTACTTCTCTCTCTCTCTCTCTCTACTTCTCTCTCTCTCCCTACTTCTCTCTCTCTCCCTACTTCTCTCTCTCTCCCTACTTCTCTCTCTCTCCCTACTTCTCTCTCTCTCCCTACTTCTCTCTCTCTCCCTACTTCTCTCTCTCTCCTTACCTCTACATCTCTCCCTCCCCCCCTACCTCTACATCTCTCCCTCTCCCCCTACCTCTACCTCTCCCCCTCTCCCCCTACCTCTACCTCTACCTCTCTCCCTCTCCCCCTCTCTCCCTCTCTCTCTCCCCCTACCTCTACCTCTCTCCCTCTCCCCCTCTCCCCCAACCTCTACCTCTCTCCCTCTCTCTCTCTACCTCTACCTCTCTCCCTCTCTCTCTCTCCTTACTTTTCTCTCTCGCTCTCTCTCCTTACTTTTCTCTCTCTCTCACCTTACTTCTCTCTCTCTCTCCCCTTACTTCTCTTTCTTTCTCTCCTTATCTCTCTCTCTCTCTCCCTCCCCCTCTCCCCCGACCTCTCTCTCCCCCTTCTCCCCCGACCTCTCTCTCCCCCTTCTCTTCTGACTTCTCCCCCTCTCCCCCGACTTCTCCCCCTCTCCCTCGACTTCTCTCTCACCCTCCCCCTGACCTCTCTCCCCCCTCTACCCTTTCCCTCGTCCTCTCTCTCGCCCTCTCCCCCTGACCTCTCTCCCCCCTCTACCCTTTCCCTCGTCCTCTCTCTCGCCCTCTCCCCCGACCATACTCTCCCTCTCTCCCCAGACCTCTCTCTCCCTCTCTCCCCCGACCTCTCTCTCCCTCTCTCCCCCGACCTCTCTCTCCCTCTCTCCCCCGACCTCTCTCTACCTCTCTCCTCCGACCTCTCTATCCCCCTCTCCCCCGACCTCTCTATCCCCCTCTCTCTCTACCTCTCTCCCCCGACCTCTCTATCCCCCTCTCCTCCACCTTCTCTTCCCCTCCCCCCACCTCTCTCTCCCTCTCCCCCTACCTTTCCCTTCCCCTCTCCCCCGACCTCTCTCTCTCTCTCTCTCTCTCTCTCTCTCTCTCTCTCTCTCTCTCTCTCTCTCTCTTCTCTCTCTCCTCCTCTCCCCTCTCCCTCTTCTCTCTCTCTCTCTCTCCCCTCCCCCTACCTTTCCCTCCGCTCTCTCGCCCTCCCCCCCCACCTCTCTCTCTCTCTCTCTCTCTCTCTCTCCTCTCTCTCTCTCTCTCTCTCTCTCTCTCTCTCTCTCTCTCTCTCTCTCTCTCTCTCTCTCTCTCTCCCTCTCTCCCTCTCTCCCTCTCTCCCGACCTCTCTCTCTCTCTCTCCCCCGACCTCTCTCTCCCGACCTCTCTCTCCCCCTCTCCACGGAATTCTCTCTCCCCCTCTCCCCCGAACCCTCTCTCCCCCTCTCCCTCTCTCCCCCGACCTCTTCATCCCCCTCTCCCTCGACCTTTCTCTCCCCCTCTCCCCCGAACTCTCTCTCCCCCTCTCCCCCGACCTCTCTCTCCCCCTCACCCCTTCCCCCACCTTCTCTTCCCCTCCCCCCACCTCTCTCTCCCTCTCCCCCTACCTTTCCCTTCCCCTCTCCCCCGACCTCTCTCTCCCCCTCCCCTCTCCCCTACCTTCTCTTCCCCTCCCCCCACCTCTCTCTCCCTCTCCCCCACCTTTCCCTTCCCTTCTCTCCCCCTCTCCCCCCACCTCTCTCTCTCCCTCTCCCCCGACCTCTCTCTCCCCCTCCCCCCTCCCCTACCTTCTCTTCCCCTCCCCCCACCTCTCTCTCCCTCTCCCCCACCTTTCCCTTCCCTTCTCTCCCCCTCCCCCCACCTCTCTCTCCCTCTCCCCCACCTTTCCCTTCCCTTCTCTCCCCCTCTCCCCCCACCTCTCTCTCTCCCTCTCCCCCTACACTTTTCTCTTCAGGATGATCCCTTTAAGAGCGACTACCGTAATACTTTCGACTGAAATATGTCGAGAAACCACCTGGTAAGATAACCTTATTACTGTCCCTTTAACTGCTGATAGTCTTTTCAAATTAATATTATTATCGCTGCATCTACTCTGCAACTGCTCTTTAACCATAAAAGAAGAGGCTGAAACATCTATTAACCCGCTGCTTTATTCGTACGGTTTCACATGCCCTAAGGGGTAACTGGCCGAGTTGGACCGGCCTATGCTATCACCGTTATAGCGAACTTTTTGCAGACAACTGTTTCTTGTTTTTTTTTTTCAAATATCATTTAGTCATATATTGCAATTACCCAGTCAATATATATATTCTTTTTTTTCAAATGACTGGCTTCGGATTACGTAACTGCCAATTTAATAACCCCCCTACGGTCATGTATGGAAGTTGTAATGCATGACACCACATGTTAATAAAATAACAAGGAGTTTGACTATATGTTATCAAGTTTTGCACCTATCTCGACAAGATACATCAATATTTCACCAAGAAGATGGTAAAATTACGAGTGATATGATAAGCTGCTAAAACCGCCGCTGAACACCATTATGGCACTACACTTTTGCCACTGAAATGATGAAAATATTCACTCTAATCTCTTCTCGTGTTATATTTCCATACCTATCACCTATTCTTACGTTAAAGTACTTACAGAATGCGCTGTCAAGACGATTTCTCTCACAATCCTTTGCAAAAGCCACTCACGAATCTCAAACTCCGTCCAGCTGACACCGAATCTTGGAACAGCTGATTTGTTGTTACTCGTTCCTCGATAACTAGATTTCATACGATTGTAGTACAGTCACGAAATGCCGGGTCATTTTGATCAGTATCTATCCTTTACTAACATTCCATTTCTTTCTGCTGATTGTATTATATAATGGTATGGAATAATGCTATTTATAGTGTATGTAACATATTGGATAAATCTAAATATCTAGTAATAATCTTCAAGGTCACACAGCGGGCGTACTCGTTTTCTATGTTTCATATGAGATCTGAGGGTAGACTGAATACATTCTAGCCTGAATACCTACGGTGTCGTAAGACTACACGGGATATTTTAATCTTCTATGTGATCAGCCTATTTCTTTTGGCTCTTTCTCAACATTCTCTCTCATTCTTTCTCCCCTCCCTCTCTCTCTCTCTCTCTCTCTCTCTCTCTCTCTCTCTCTCTCTCTCTCTCTCTCTCTCTCTCTCTCTCTCTCTCTCTCTCTCTCTCTCTCTCTCTCTCTCTCTCTCTCTCTCTCTCTCTCTCTCTCTCTCTCTCTCTCTCAGGTGTGTGTGTGTGTGTGTGTGTGTGTGTGTGTGTGTGTGTGTGTGTGTGTGTGTGTGTGTGTGTGTGTGTGTGTGTGTGTGTGTGTGTGTGTGTGTGTGTGTGCGTGTGTGCGTGCCTGCGTGTGCGTGTGTGCGTGTGTGTATGTATGTGTGTGTGTGTGTGTGTGTGTGTGTGTGTGTGTGTGTGTGTGTGTGTGTGTGTGTGTGTGTGTGCGCGCGCGCGCGTGGGTGGGTGAGTGAGTGAGTGAATGGGTGACTTTTGACTTTGACTTTGACGAGTTTATTGAGACAAGTGATTATGTACATCTCAAAAGGATGAGATGGATGAGTGAGTGAGGAAGTGAGTGTGTGGCTGTGCTTGAGTTTAAGCAAGTATTATTAAAGTCAGTTGAAACTATCATAACGTGCACGTTTTTGCTGTTTTTTCCCTAGCGTCTAACAAGATAAGAGCGCTTGTGCTGGATATTGATCAAATAAAGTTGTGACAATACTTTATTTATTTGCATTTTTCTATTTCAAAAATGTTATTGCCATACTGCATTGCCCATGCCGGAGAAAATCTGCTAAATGTTTCGAAACAACTCAAAGGGAATTTTGCAGCAGTATGTCTATGGCCTTGTTAAGGTTTACAACTTGAGTAATTTGCACTTGTCTTTTCAGCATGGTGTATGTGCTTTCAAAACAGATATTTTTTTTATGGAACGCCCATAACTTTGGTAACAGTATGAGCACATTTAAGCATTCGATGAAGCCGGGTGGCCTCTAATCCAAGAGGCTTAATGTTAGGAATCACAGAAAGAGGGGGCAAAAAATCTTTATAAACCGTAAACTTTGTCAACTGCGCAGGATATCTAACAAATATGTGTAATAAGTTCCCCTTCAAAAATCCATTTGGAGTATGATGGTCTGTTGCATTAACTAGTTGTGCCAAAAAATATATTTGTTTTTTTTATAAATTCAGTAAATTCTTTGCACATTAAGTTTCGTGATTTTTTTCTTATTCTGCAAGTCGGTGAAACATCAAGAACAGCTCATTGGTTGGGTATGGATCAGACTTTCAAATTGGTCATAGATTAAGGTTGTGCCGGACATAAAATGATTCGTACCCAGGGAAATTGTCAGCAGCCGTGAAAATGAATGTTGCATAGTCAGTAACAAAAAACACTTAGTCTAATGCAACTTGATACTTTATCACCTAACTTCTTCCTATATTTACAATTCGGTTTGTTAGATTCACACACAACGCCTGTATGCTGTGGTAAAGAATTTGAGAAATATGCTTTGCTCGTCTCATGTTTCACTATTGAGCATATGTGTGATGAGTGTTTGTTTGAGGCCACACCCGACAGGGGACAATGGAGGACTGTGAACTCTAATATGGATTTATGAGGGTACGAACTTGGGATATACGCCACATGTCTCCGTATGTTATTGTTTGGTTGATACATACATAAATACAAACAAACACAAGCACACACACATATACATACACTGCGTGTATGTATATGTGTGTATATGTATATGTATATATATATATATATATATATATATATATATATATATATATAGAGAGAGAGAGAGAGAGAGAGAGAGAGAGAGAGAGATGTTTATATATGCATATATATATATATATATATATATATATATATATATATATATATATATATATATGTGTGTGTGTGTGTGTGTGTGTGTGTGTGTGTGTGTGTGTGTGTGTGTGTGTGTGTGTGCATGTATATATATATACATATATACATATATGTATATATTATATATATATATATATATATATATACATGCATATATATATGTACATATACATATGCGTATATATATATATATATATATATAAATATATATATATATATAATATATATATATATATATATATATTATATATATATATATATACGTATAATATATATATATAATATATATACATATATATACACACACACACACAACACACACACACAACATATATATATAATATATATATATATATATATAATATATATATATATATATATAATATATATATATATACATATATATATATATATATATATATATAATATCGCGCGCACACACACACACACACACACACACACACACACACACACACACACACACACACACATATATATATGTGTGTGTCGGGCACATCTGTGTGTCTATGTATGTATATGTATGTATGTATGTATATACATATATGTATATATATGTATGTATATATATATATATATATATATATATATATATATATATATATATGATTTTCTAGAGAGAAAAGAAACAGTATATAAGATCTCTCTCTCTCTCTCTCTCTCTCTCTCTCTCTCTTTGTTTTGTCTCTCAAATCTTTCTGTGATTTGAATTAAATAAACTATGACCTTGTAAATTCTGAATTTATCTACGAAAACTACTAATATATCGTAGAGGTAAATAACGACAGATTTAATCAGTGTGCCAGTGGGTCTGGAGTAAACATGTCCGCTTCGTTAAGTTAGCGTCCTGGGGTTTCACGTCAAACCTTCTAAAGTCTGGCCAGATAGACATGTCATTTGTATTCCCAGAATTCAGTCCACGCAATATATTTCCGGATAGAAATAACTTTTGGGTTGAATCATACTTAAAATTAGATTCCTTAATAAGATGGAAATAAAAATGAGTGAGGAATTTACATCACAGTCACCTATTTGAACATTTTTAAAACATTTGATTAAAATTGACTGGTTCCCTTAATAACCATAAAGTGAAAATAAAGGTAATTTTTATGTCTTTATCAGTTATTCAAAAATTCTAAATCATTTCATAAGGCAACCTTGTGAGAGAAATTTAAGCCGGGACTTTGTCGTCGAATATGACCAGTGACCCTCGACCGAGAATCACGAACGGGGTTTTATGTCTATGATTACTTTCCTCCTCTGCTTCTTTTTTTAATCTACTTTCTTCATTTTGTTATTATAGTTTATGTCTTTTCAACATTTGTGTTAACGAATTACACAAGATAAATATTATTTTTCAGTCAGGTATGGCATTAGGTGAATGTTATCAAATAAGTCAATAAGAAATTTTACTTTTGAAATAGTAACTATAAAATAGTAACGATTTTCAAATCCGGAAAGCATAATTATCATATCAGTGAAAATGATGCAGTGTTTCAACAAACACATTTGGTATCCTATGTGGTGCAAACTATAATGACTGAACTTGCACTTATCGTTTTGCATGTGACATTGTTTTCTTTTCAACGCATACGGCTAAAAGACTAGATTTTCTCTATGCCCGCAGACGGCTACAGCTAATAATAGTAAACGTCGATTTTATTATCCCGCTCTAATTTTACATTATCATCTGTTTTGATGTATTTGTCCTAATAATTTTTACTATTTTGTGTTCATTCATTCCGATGTATCTTTTGGTCTTTTTCCTTACTCTTTCATCTTTCTTCCTTTCTTCTTTGTCTTTATCTATTTTTTCTATGCTTCATGTCTTTCATTATATTCTCAAGAAACCTTCATCCATACATTATATAACGTATGAAGATCGTTTATTCACAAACGGGTTTATCTATTACACAATAGAACGTCGACTTGATTTTAAACAATAATCTTTATCTAAAAGTGGATAGAGGATACAGAAACAATAATTGTAATAAAATGTTTACACCCCAAGATTTGTTCAAAAATATTTCTAAATTAAGTGATGTTATGATAGAAAAGTTTGGGATGTTGAGACTTTCAGATACAGCATCAGAATCCGGAGAATGATATATAATGACCGAAGGTCAAGAGAGGAAAATTATATGAAAAGGCTGCCTCAACAGAGAACGATAACGTGTAAGACTTAACAGGAATTACCCTATGAGTTACGCATCCACAACCAAAGTCTCTATTCATTTTCTCTCTTTGTCAATCAGTTACTGTCTCTCTATATTATTATTTTGAATATTATTTATATTAGATTATCCATGACTGACAATAAATTGCAATGAATGGGCTCCTCTCAAGTTCAACACAAAAGACCAGGTAAGGCATTAAAAAACTCTTATCTTTTGAGTACATACTTTTATTAATTATCAAATGCAGTGTGATATGCATATGCCATTTGAAACCCTTGAGATATATGATGTGCATGTATTATATTTTTATAAGGAGTGTTTTTTTGGACAGACAAGATATTGGAAATTGGGTCTAACACTAATAACTGTACATTGGAATTCCCATCACATTATCGTTAAATCACTTCTAAAGGAGATGAGCAAACTTATTCCTTTAGCTGACCAATATGTTAATTGGCTGCATTGTATTTTTGTCTGTATTAGTACTTTATTTTGATACTCACATCTCTGAATGAAACTAATACTCATTCATCAGTCTTTGTCACACAGCATTCTGCATCAGATTCCCATCCCTCCGTAAGCCTCTCCTTGCCCATTGTCTTATGTAGACTTTTATTACATATTTGCATGAACACAGTGTTTGCAATGGACAAAGATATTTTGGTGTCAAACCCTAATATTAAGTGGATTAATAACCATGGACTAAGTACAGCAACTACTAATAATCATCATAAATATTTTTTGTTTTAAAGCTTTTTTCTCTTTCCTGACTAACCATACCTTAATGTTCATTTTTCTGAACTATCAAACAGTGTTTAATATGTACATATCTGTGTGTGTGTGTGTGTGTGTGTGTGTGTGTGTGTGTGTGTGTGTGTGTGTGTGTGCGTGTGCGTGTGCGTGTGCGTGTGCGTGTGCGTGTGCGTGTGCGTGTGCGTGTGCGTGTGCGTGTGTGTGTGCGTGTGTGTGTGTGTGTGTATGTGTGTGTGTGTGTGTGTGTGATATTAAGAGAAAATGTTATCACTGAAGTCCCTTTTATAGATGTTAAAGTAAAGCCATATCTGAAATTACAGTTGTTTTATTGTTGACCGTGGCTTTTCTTTAACAGAAGTGTCTAAATACAAACATATGGTAATAGAAGCCACATATATGCAGAAATATACAATTATGAACATAAATAGAGAAATTGGGCTAGATGTATTATATTCAGATAAACTGGATACCTACTAAAAGAATGAATCCACAACATATATAAATAAGCTTAATTCATACTTAGAAGTAATATTACCAAAATAACAGTTTTCCAGTAAAGATTCTGCAGCAATCACTACCAAAGGCTTGAATGATGATGAGAATAGATTACATAAATATTTTGATAAATACATGAACATGCACATGTAGTTACTCACACACTCCTTCATACACATATACACATACAATCACACACACATGGAAATGCAAGCACACAATCCCAATCCCCCCCCCCACACACACACACAAGCAAACACACACACACACACACACACACACACACACACACACACACACACACACACACACACACACACACACACACACACACACACACACACACACACACACACACACACACACATACACACACACACACCTACACACACACTCACAAAAAAATCATACACACACACACACACATACACACACACACACACACACACACACACACACACACACACACACACACACACACACACACACACACACACACACACACACACACACACACACACATACACACACATGCACATCCACAAATATATATACATGAGCTCACACACACACATACATGCACATGCACAGATATATGTACATGAACTCACACACATACACAGAATAAATATATATGTATTATAATCTCATCAGTCTGAATAATTAAAATCTTGAACTGGATGTTCACGGCAGAGAAATCTTTTATCTCCTTTACCCGGTTAAGCTTCATAAGATTACGTATATCTAAAAACTCTTGGAAAATGATCCAATGTTAACAGACTATCCTTGAATTAAACAATTTTTATAACATCTCTCATGCTACACCTAAAAAGTTTGCAACAAGATGCCTAGAATTTACTATCCTATCATTAAGGTGTTGAAAATTTTCAGACATTTTGAGGCACAAGTGTACATGTACATATCACTCCAGATAAGCCATGGCCTTATTCTGCAATGTGCTAAGTTCAAGTATTCCCAACCTTAAGCTCGGAGATTGATTTGAGGAAGAAAATGTATTTCGGGGGGAAAGAAATACACGATATGAGTAATGGAGAGGGAGAGGTAGGCAAGAAGAGGATCAAGAATAATGGAAAAGAATGAAGACAGGAAGAAGAGACAGGAGAGAAGAGAAGAAAAAAATGGAAACAAATCATAGAATGATAATTAAAAGAAAGTGGTGATTATGATGATACCTGTTAATATATCCATAACATTATATTATTGACAATGATTAAAAATAATAATAATGATAATAATGATAATGATGATAATGATGAAAATAATAATAATAATAATAATAATAATAATAATAATAATGATAATAACAATAATAATAATTATAATAATAATTATGATAATAATAATTATAATAGTAATAGTTATATCAATAGCAATAATAATAACAAATACAATAATAATAATCATCATTTTATGATGGAAAAATATGCCACAAAAAAGTAATGATAATAATAATCATTAATAATAATAGAAATGAGAAAATCTGATAAATCATTTTCCTTTCAATAAAAATAGACAATATCTGAGGTAATAACAATGACAATATTCTCATAATATATACACCCTAATAGAATAAATAAAATAACAATATTTAATAATATCAATAATGATGCTAATGATAATGATAATAACAAAATAATAATAATAATAGTTATGATAATGATGATAATAAAAAATAATAATAATAATAAAAATAATGATAATAATAATAACAACAGCAACAACAATGATAATAATAATACTTCTAATAATAATAGTGACAATAATAATAATATCAACTGTTTTATGATAAAATACATATTATTAATAATAATCAAAACCATGAAAATATGCGCATAAATATTTAACAAATAATAACAATATGCAATTCGGAACCAAAAATAAATAAATAAATAAAGAGCAATATACCGATTGCTAGATAAAGCCCTATCATTTGATTTCAAGGAAGATACTTCGGGATACGATTCAATCAAATGTTGTAATAACTCTTAAAGTGTTTCCTACACTAATGATACAACTACCACTAATGATCATGCTATAACAATTATAACAGTATCAAGAATTAATTATCATCATTAGTTCTGATAATATTAAATTGATAAATTCAGTGATAGTGAATATTATATATAAGATAATAACAGTAATGTATCATGAATTAGAAAAAATTAATAATGATGAAAATTACTATAAATTGTAATAATAATAGTAATAGTGATAATAATGACAATAACTACTAATAACAGCAACAATAATAATGGTAATAGTAATTACAATAATAATATCAATAACAGAGCAGTAGTGTTAAAAGTTATAAAAATAATACAAATAACATTTGTAAAACTAATAAACGTACTAGTAATATAATGATAATGATTTAAGTAATATATCAATATATATGACACTGATAATGATAATAAAAGTAAAATATAAATAAAGATGGCAAAATTAACAACACAATGAAAATCTTCAATAATATAATAATTATAGCAATAATAATAGTAGTAGTAGTAAAGAT
>NW_028234404.1:14806260-14816260 GCF_977035675.1 Penaeus japonicus | reverse complement strand
GTGTTGGAGGGGGAGGGGGGAGTGCGTGTGTGGGTGCGATTGCGTGCACAAATGAAGTTGTTTTTACTTAAAAGTGCACATGTAAACCAAATGACATTCAGCGAGCACAGCCTGCACGACTGGCCTTAGCACAACATGCACGACTCGGCTTCGCACCACATGATAACTCGCCTTCCTTCAGTGTACCTAACGCCCCTTCTTAAGATCTCCTTGTGAGCCTCCTTCGCGAGGCACTTCGGTCGCCAGGATCCCAGACTTTCATAGGCCTACCAAGTCGACTACTCCGAAGACATGACTTGAAGGAACCCCACGAGGCCATTACAAGTTATTATTCAATGAGTTGAACTCGTTATCTAGAAGTACCCCAGCGGCGCCTCAAGCGGGCGTGCTTGGTGTGCGTGCGGAGTTTATGTTGCTTGGGGTACCAAGGTCTTGATTTGCTGGTCTTCCCCGCTCCTCTTTCCCTCCTCGTGCAAGGACTGACTCAACCGCGCACCACATTTATCATAGAGCAATCTTTGTCTCTCACACCACCATCTGCCACAACAACTGCCTGCCTGTTTTTTCTCTTGATTCTTGATTTTCGAAGCTATTGTTGACATAGGATTTTTTTCTTTTGTTTGTAGAATGAAACGACGTTAGGTCAGATAAAAGTTTTTAGATTATTGGCTGTTCAAACAAGATTTGAACACAGTCATATAATTTCCCGAAAGCTGGGTAATATTTTGCTAGACGATGGAAAGTCCGATAAGCCTTTACAAAACTGACTGGTGCTAGCGAGAACGCTGCCTCTTTGAAATAACGAACAGGCATGTCTTTCTGACATCTATGAATGCGTCTGACAAGGTCACATTATGCTATTCTTCCAACATATAGACATGACCAAGTGACACAAACAACCCTTTACTAAAAACCTAAACAATTCATGAAATTTAAAATTGATTATTGTATAATCTTTCCATCATGCTCATGGCATTCCGTCAAATTAAAAGATCTACCTTATATTCTTGGCCCTTAAACATATTACTTGTAATATATACTTACCTTCTAATACTATAAGTAATGCTATTAACATCTTATATTTTCCTTGATGCCAAAAAATCGGTGTTTTACGAGTTTCTTCTATCAATATCTATAGGTACAGTACCTTTAAGCATATTTCTAAAATCTAGAATCTATATCGACACCCTAGCGTTTACATTCACTTCCAGTATACCATGTACCCTACTCTGGTACCGCATGACTTGTTCTGACGGACCCGTGAGTGGTATTTTCTCCGCACATTAAACTATGTTCATAAATCACTCTCGATTCACAACTTGAGTTTCTGTGAATCATGCTTGCCACGAAGAAAGAGAACGTGGCGCCTACCACATCACACGCAGGGCCGCCGTGAGCCTCCTCACTCTGCCCAGCCTGCAGCCAAGGTCGCGCGATGCCCCTGGGCCTCCCCTGGGCCTCCCCTGGGCCTCTCCAAATCTCACCTCCTCCTTTTACTTGCGCTTTGGACGCTGATCTGCCGTATCAACAAGCCATGCATGGGATGGGGGGGGGGGACGAGCAAGCAGGTGGGGATTAATTGTAATTATTACACACAGAAGGAACTAGGATCCGAAAGTACCAATAGCAAGGGCGGATGGGAATGCAGGGGAGACTGTGGATTTGCAGTAGTTCCGAGGGGAGGGCCATTGGGGGAGTAGGTGGACAGGGAGGAGGGGGAGATCGGCTTCAACAGAGGCTCATTCACGGGAGGTCGCTGAGAACCGCCATTATGCTCGGCCGACTGTTTGTTTTCGTTTGATAAACCCGCTTATGTTGTCAACGTCAACATCGGCACCACTACACTAGCTAAACCCCGAGCTTCTGGCCGTCCCGAGACAATCCGATCAGTAATCCGACCGGAATCGCCGACGTTGGGGGGTGGGGGTAAGCGGGAAGGGTAAGAGCAGGGCAAGGAGGGCGCGAAGAGTCAACAAATATTGCGCAAGCAACCCCCATCACTGCCAGATCACTCGTCCTTATCTAATGAAGGCTGAACGCTCAATTACTCAGGTAATTAACTGGCGATAGAGTTTCGCTGGCTCGCGTTACCTGAGCCAATAATCCGAAAAATCATGCGCGGAAAAAAAGAAAAAATGAAAAAGGGTTATCATCAGAACAACCAAAAGTCTTTGCTTAAATGTGTACTTTATAATCACGCCATTCAGACCCGAAGAAGCTTCTAGGTTGCCGTAATAAATAAAGGGGCTCAGAGGGCGCGAAGGACGCTCGGGAACAGTGGCCTCTTGTGCTAACGGACTTCCACCAGGTTCCTGTGTTTGTGTGCGAGTCTGAGATAGTATGAGTGTGTGAGTGAGTAAGTATATGTGTGTTACTGTACGTGTGATTCCATGCGTTGGTGTGTGCATGCGCGCGCGCACAAGCGTGTTAATGAAAGATATTGTGATGGATTAAATAAGTGTGGGAGGAAGTGAGAGCGGATATGCTTGGTAGTGTGGGTTAAAGCACCATAAGGAATTCCAAAGCTAATGCCACCGGGTAGGTAGTGAAGGCATACTAGAAGTCTGACTGTATGTCCGAGGTGGCACCTGGGAGTTATTGGGGTAGAGTAACCGATCGAGCAGCAGCAAGGCAAGGATGGTACCAGACGTCCAGTGCTCGTGCAGGAAGTCTGTGTTGAAAGCTTAGTGCCACGGCTGGACAGCAGTGTCCGAGCTGCATTAGATCCAGGTAATGCAGCAGCAGTGGCACCTCGCGGTAGTGGCACAGGGGATGCCGCGACGCACAACGAGCAGCACATTGGGAGCAGCGCAGTGCCATTCGCGGCCTCATTCTCCCTCGCGTCATCATCGTTGCCTTAGTGCTGCTCCTTTTTATTCCCCTTCTCCTTCTCCTCCTCTGACTTCTTCTATTCATTTTTTCTGCCCCTTCTTTTTTCTGCTTCTCATTTTCCTTGTCCTTCTCCTCATTCTTATTCTCCCTTTCCTCCGGTTTCCTCTCCTCTGCTTCTTCTCCTCTTCCTCCCTTTTATACTTCTTTTTTCCTCCCCTCTTCCCCTCTCCTTCTTTTACTTATCATTCATTTTTTTTCATTCCTCTCACTCTTCTTCTTCTTCTTCTTCTTCTTCTTCTTCTTCTTCTTCTTCTTCTTCTTCTTCTTCTTCTTCTTCTTCTTCTTCTTCTTCTTCTTCTTCTTCTCCTTCTTCCTCCTGCTCGTCTCCTTCTTCCTCCAGCTCGTCTTCTTCTTCCTCTTTTTCTTCCTCTTCCTCCTCCTCCACCTCCTCCTCCTGGCACAAGGCCGCATTCACGCGTTGCGTCAAATCCGGCGAGGGAGCGAGCGTGAAGGAGCTGCTATGTCCGCGTGAACGCACAGTGAGCCCCCAGCACAATGCCCGCGCTGCCCAACCACCCTTGTGCACACAAACTTCCCCCCCGAGTAATAAAAATAAAAATCAAATCAAGAACCGTTTCTGTCCTAGGTAAACCCGGATGTTGTGATGAGCGAGAAAACTGGACGGACTTCATGCTGCACGCTCTCCTTCCTCCACTCCCCCCTCCTCCCCCAACCCTAGATCTTTCTCCCTCTCCCATTTCCTAACGCCTCCTTCCTTTCTCTCACTCTCTCCATTTCTCTTCCCTTTCCTTTTTCCTTTTCCTCTTCCCCTCTCCTCCTCTCACTCTCTCTTCCTCCTTTTTTTCCTTTCACTATTCCCCTTCCCCTCTTTCACTCCCTCTTTTTTTCTCTCCCCCTTTCCCCTTCCCCCTATTCTTCACCTCTTGCCCCTTCCCCTTCCTCTTTCCCTTCCCCTTCCCCTTCCCCTCCCCCCTTCTCCTTCCCACTACCCACTCGCCCCACTTCCCTCCCTGTGCACACTGAGCCTCTTTGTCGCAGTTTCCCCCTGTTCCACCTCAGTCAACCTGGTCACTTCAAAGCTTCGGAAATACCACTTAAAGCTCAGTCTTTATAACACTGAGTGACGTTTTCTTCCAGTGTGTTAAGTCATTGTCCGATTTCCTTTCCTCTTTTAAAAATAACCGCAGCCACAATGCATGCACACAAACACTCACCCTCTTTAACTATACGGTATGATATCACAGCTCTTAATGAAATACTTGATGCACGATCATCTTTGGACAAAGAACGGTGCACATGACTAAGGGTCCTTGGGCATAGCATAGTATATCTAATAAGCGAAATAAACAATCTCTTTGACATCAATCATCAAAACATGTATGGAACCCGATTAAAGCAGAGCAAGCACAGGCTCAAGTGTATATATACAACATACACACAAATGTAAATATTAAATCAATTCAACCAATCATTTATAACAAAAATAATGATAAAATCAAAATGGTCTATATCCAAACTAGCGCAAACATACTTCAAAATGACCAAACCCAAAAAATTCAAGCCGGTGAAAACTTGTCTTGAGGCGTTGCTATGGTAACATGAGCCACATGGTAACCAAGTCTTCTCAAGCGTGGCGAAACCAGGAGGAGACTAGTGAGGGAGGGAGGGTGAAGGGGAATGTGAGGTTAAGGATAATTGGAAAAAAGAGGGGAGAGAACAAGGCTAACAGAGAAAGAGAGGAGGGAGAGAGGGAAAGTGAAAGGGAGAGGATGGGAGAGAGAGGGAGATTGAGATTGAGAGGAAGAGAGAAAGGAAGGGAGAGGGAGGGGAAGAGAGATGGAGAGAGAGAGAGAGAGAGAGAGAGAGAGAGAGAGAGAGAGAGAGAGAGAGAGAGAGAGAGAGAGAGAGAGAGAGAGAGAGAGAGAGAGAAAGAGAGAGAGAGAGAGAGAGAGAGAAAGGGTGAGGGAGGGAGCAAGGGGTGACATAGACATACAGACATACAAACACACAACCAAACAAGACTAAATCAGACTAAACGTAAGGGGAAAAAACAAACACACGAGTAAACAACATGGTTCCTTCCACCCACTGACCTCCTGCTAGCCACTTGATCGTAGTGATATTATCCTCCACCTCGTATTTCCAGTACGCGAAACAGTTGGTCGTCTCGGAACACTTGATGACGTGTCTGCCATTCAGCTTGGTGATGTCGCTACTCTTCTCCGAGTCCGTGGTTGTGGTAGAGATGTGGTAGGCACACAGCGTATGTGTGGTGTCTTCTGCTGCTGCTGCTGCTGCTGCCTCTCCCACGGCACCTGCAGAACGAACGAAAATGTTGTTAGTGCATCGAGGGTCGACCATGTTTTCGCTGAATGGCATAAACACATACCTTGGGTTAGGATACTGGCTCTGTGGGAAATAAATCGCATATGTAAGATCGGTAGTGATGATCAGATAAATTGTTTGGAGGAGGAGATTTGCGCTCGAGGTAGTGCTATGGAGCAGACTATCGCCGGTGCAGATATCAGGTCATGGGGCAGCAGGATTTGCATCAAGTCTATGGCTGCGATTTGTGTGTGTGTGTGTGTGTGTGTGTGTGTGTGTGTGTGTGTGTGTGTGTGTGTGTGTGTGTGTGTGTGTGTGTGTGTGTGTGTGTGTGTGTGTGTGTGTGTGTGTGTGTGTGTGTGTGTGTGTGTGTGTGTGTGTGTAAGAGCGAGAGCGAGAGAGAGAGCGAGAGAGAGAGCGAGAGAGAGAGAGAGAGAGAGAGAGAGAGAGAGAGAGAGAGAGAGAGAGAGAGAGAGAGAGAGAGAGAGAGAGAGAGAGAGAGAGAGAGAGAGAGAGAGAGAGAGAGAAAAGAGATACACACAGACAAAAAGAGACATTCATCCATACCTTCGTACAGACGCAGACGAACAGACACACAGAGAGAAAGAGACAAAAAGAGAGAGATAGAGGCAGAGAGAAAGAGAGAGAGGGAGAGAGAGAGAAAACTTACTACTGAAGTGGATTTCATGACTGAGTCAGAGCGTGAATGAATGTATCCTTCTCCCACTTTCCTCTCGGGTACGCTGCAAATAAGACACTCTCACACAAGACGTGCTGTCGCTTGAGAGTGCTGGCAAAAAAGGGGGGAGAGGAGGGGGGAGAATGTCGAAAAACTTGCCAACATAATTTGTCCGGTAATATTTATCTTAACAATAAATATTCCTTGCACTTCTCCCAGGTCCTCCGAGATTAATATTTGAACTTTTAATCTGCTCTGTCATAAAAAAAACATACTTTTGACGATTTCAAGCTTCCATAAACAAAAATATACGTAGCGCTGCATCTCTCTTCGTCTCTCCTCGTCCCAATCGACACGCAAAAAAATAAATAAAAAAAGTACACCACACATGCCCACCGGAAAAGACGTGTCACGGCGGAAATTCTCTCATTCCGTAGCATGACCTTTTGACCTCTTCCTACCCCTCCCCCCCAACGTCCACATACTCTTATTCCTTCACCCCCCCCCCCCTCCATCTCATCCTACTCACGTTTCAACATAAACCTGCCTTTCGAATCGTTGTTACTTTTTATTGACTCTTTTCCAATCGTTTAACTCTTTATACTTCCATTTTTTCACAAAAAAATACATCCCACAGTCCTACTTCAAACATCCTTCTTCAAGCCTCTTTCACAACCTTTTGGATCTCCCTTTACCTCCAAGAATCCTTTTACATCCTTTCATCCTTATCTTCTTTCGAGGGTCCTTCACATCCTACTTTCATCTCCGTTACCCTTATAAGCTTCCTTCCTTCCCTTTCACTTCGAGCATCTCGCTCATATCCTCTATCTCCAGATCCCTTCTCCTTCATATCCTTAATCAAGCTCCCTTCTCCTTAACATCCTTCCTCGAGTTTCTGTTCGCCTATCGTTCTCCGTTTCTCCTTCACATCCTTTGCGTTTCTTCCAAGCGCTCTCCACAAATCCCCTTCTCACCTGACGTTCACATCCTTTAGAGAGAGACCCCTTCAATTTCCTTCACATCCTCCGCGCTTCCTCCAACAGCTTCCACCCCCCTCCCCCTCCACTTGACGCTCCTACACGCCCTCTCTCCTCTCCCCTTTCCTGTGAGTCTTCGCATCTCCTTCTTCCTGCCCCTACAAACCCGCCATGGCTGCATACCGCTGTTCCTTGGCACGCGCTACAACCTGGCCGGGATCCACAAACATGTTCTTTGTTGCTTGCCAGGTTTGCTACAAACGATATTCACAAATTTCTCCTTCGGACTCCTTTTTTTTGGGGGGAGGGGGGGGGGAGGAAGGTCAGCGAGGGAGGGCTGTGCGCTATAAAGGCTATATTCTGTTTTGGTACGAAAAATGGAGGAGTAAAAAAAGGCAGACAAAGAAGTGACAAGAATGCTTCTCCAAATTCTACTTACTATATTCATTCCGAGTCTTATTCACTTCTATTTGTCTACATAGAAACGATAAAATTAGAAAATGGAGATGACATACTGAGAGGTGGAATGGTGATGACAAAAATAATCATCATAATAATAATGATTAATATCATTATTACTATTATTATTAGTGATGAAAAAAAAACAATTTCATCATTTTCATAATTATGATAATAATACGCCACAGAATATTTCTAAAATATGTTTACACTTGCTTATCTCTTATTTTTCATCTTATATTCCCTCTCTCAAACTACCATAAATTGCAATCTTTATAACACACTTGTTTAAATTAGCACATAAACGTCAACGCAAAATAAAACATTTTCGAAGGAGAAGCTGAGCACATCAAAGAAAACGCGAACCGCAACCCAATACTTTAAATCATACCGTCTCGAATGTTCTAATACAAATAAATTAATTCGAGAGCATGCAAAATATAACATCAACACTCGTTTCATAACTAATGTCATTAACACACCCTTGTTTCATTTACTATTCCCCAGATTAATTAAGAGAAGGAAATGGTCTGCATTTGAAACGTATTAGCACACCCCTCCCCCTCCTTCCCCCATGCACTGAAAACGGGTCGTGGCCGCGGGCTATTTACTCCCGCCCTCAGAGCCGTAAATTCAAGACAAAGAACATAGACTAAAAATGTCTGCCTGTTGTACAACTTCCTCGAGTGTTGTTTATGCTCAGACCTTTTATTCGTTTATTATTTTGTTTTTTAATCCTGACATTCTGTTGAGGCAAGTTCGTTCTACAGATGGATAAACATATTATTTGTCGAGAGGAATGAAAATGAAGTTGAAAAAATATACGCGATTACTGCACATTTGTTGAGTAATTTCTCAGATTTTCTGAATATACAGTTTCGTCCAGCCTTAAGTTCAGATCTAAACAAATACATACAATTTTCATACATTTTTCAATTATAAAATTAACTGTGTCCCGAGAATACTGGATGGCCTAGCTTCCCATACCGAAAAAGACGCTTTACATTCAGGATGCATACAGACATCAACTCACTATTCCACAAAACATTTACTTTTACAAAATGAAATGGATTTAGAAACCAAGCTTCTGAGAGTGTATTTAAGAAGTTTTGATGAAGAGGATAATTACAGAGCGTAGTGAAAAGCATAGACTTCCTTCTTATTGTTTTTTTGTATATTGAATAGTGTTACGTTCGCCATACTCCCCTCCTGCTCCCACCCCCTCCACCGAATGTTTGTTTACTCGAAGATGAGAACATGACAAGTACCTTGATGACCTGCGCCCCGTTTATCTGTCCGTGGGAATATTTATATTCCATCATGATTACTCAAGATCAATCGAAAGTCATATTGGAAACTAAGCGGTGCGAATATTGCTGGAGGCTGAGAGGAGGAGCACTACATTAGAAGATGTAATGTATTAGAAAACTCCATTAATTATGCGGGAATAGATATTGGCGATTTAAAGACACTGGGGAAAATCTAGAGGTGGGAGACAAATGCTCTCAAAGAAAGAAAGAAAGAAAGAAAGAAAGAAAAAGAAAGAAAAAAAGAAAGAAAGAGAGATAAAAAAAAACGGTAACCCAACTTTTTCCACGATAAAAAAAAGTTGGTGAAGAAGAATGATGATTTCGGAGAGGGAATGAAATGTGGGGTATGACGCAGCAGAAGGAGCTGCAGTTTCGGCGTAGTACACTGGATGTGGACGAGTTGGAGCGCACTCACAGGATTGGTCCTGCGCCTTCTAAGCAGGATTTTTACGCTACAATGACCGAGAAAAGGCTGTACGCCTCAAGAGCACCAACATTTTTCTCCGCGAGCTAAGAAAGGACCAAATGCCGTGCAGCAGGCGAGATGGCGCCTTTGAATTACAGCAAGCTAGTCATAAGCGATCGTAAATCCCAACAAACCACCGACGTCGAAGGTGCGACGTCAGACCCTGTCACCGATCCCAACGAAAGCGCCGCCACCCCCGGCGCCGCCACCGTCGACCAAGACAACGCCCCTCCCACCGACGCCCAGGATCAGTGCCAGCGGCGGGCCAGATTCGGGGCACGCAAGAACCATATGTCACAGAAAAAGAAGCCAAGTTCAAAGTTTGTATACAATACGGAAGTTTGAAATGCATACTAATCAGTAAAGCCATAACAAAAGTGGCGTTGCACTAATCATAAGAAATAACAAAGTGTACAGCTAAAGATAATATTAATCTTATGACTGAATGTTTTGAAAAGATTTCTGTTGATTGCAGTGGTGATATTAAAAACTGCATTATTGGTATAGGCGGCCTAATACTGATTAACAGGCTACTCTAGGCGTTACTATGAACAATATAAAGAATAAAAAGAATAATAATATTTGATAGGACACATTAGGTTGGATTTAATTATGATGTTAACATTACTACTAGTGACTTAGCTAATATGTTCAGGATTTGCTTTCATCCTTACATCCAAACAGTCACTAGGAACTTTGCAACACCGATTGATCATATGTGGTCTAATGATATAGTATCTACTCACACAAACAGCATTCTACTGACTAACACCAGTGACCACAATGCTCCTTTCACTGTGCTGCACACACATCCCAAATCCACGCTTTATCCAGTTATGATAACTTACAGCGACGGAAACCATATCACAAGTGAACTGCTGATTCGTTTAGTAATGTAGATTTGACTTATGATGGAAGTATTGTACACAAT
>NW_028234404.1:14788760-14793760 GCF_977035675.1 Penaeus japonicus | reverse complement strand
ATAATACTATAATATCTACAATAACAAAAATAGTAGTAGTAGTAGTAATATACTACTACTACTACTAATAATAATAATAACAATAATGAAACAATGCTGATAATAACAATAATAATAAAACAACAATGATAATAATAATAATAATAATAATAAAAACAACAACAACCATGCATGTCATGACATGAATAATAAAACAACATTGCTATAATCACATCCATAACTGCAATAACAATAGTAGTAATAATAACAACAATAATGCTAGCCGTATCACAAAGAAAATGTAAAATTTGACTTGCCTTTCCTATCAGCGAGAAATTTATTCAATTGTTTGCAAGATTACGTTTCATGCCGGCGAGATTCTCAGTTACATGTTTACTGCACTCGACTTCATGATTGCCAAATAGTCAATGTTCGCGTCACCAAGATACTGCGCCCCGTGTTTTAAATAATAATGGGGAGTCACGGTGTTGATGCCTTTAATACAAAATATAAAATTTGGAGTTGGCCATACACCATGGCGCCTTACACCACTTTATGCTGGCGCCAACTGCCATTATCATTCTCACTTGCAAATCCTAAACACGGCTGATCAACATGATACGGATAATGAAATGGCGGTGTGGTCTCTGAACGGCTGGTGATCCCCTCGATTTGCCGTGGTTTTCATCCAGGTTCCGTTTTCTCTGACCACTTCAAAGCCCCCGATTAAAGGGAAAAAACGAAATCTAGTAATCAATGTGGCAACACGGCCTCCTCCTCCTCCTCCTCCTCCTCTCGTGGCTCGCCGTGACACACGTCAACATTTTACACTGCCGACTCTGCTCCATCACTCCACACTCGTCTTGCAACCTGACCGCAAGGGCTCTAGTCGCATGATTACTTAAACCTAAACTTCGGGTGTACATGTAGGTACTACAGCAATTCATTTACGAAGGCGCATTAAATCACGCCCCCTTGCTACATCTGCATGTGCTCGGCTGCATCTCTTTACAACACACGGAATCCGGACGGGATAAGACCCCTCGCCCATCTTGAACTTGTGTTGTTAGGCCCTCGTGCGGTGTGTGGTGGACTGTGGCGGCGCCACAACCTACACTCCCTGTTACTCGCACCATGCACCCGACACACGTGCCTCGCAGCGCCCTCGCCCTCAACCCAAGATGTTCATTATGTGGTGCAGCATCCTACGCTAGAGGTTTCCTCTGAGGTGAATCATTAAAAGCATGTTGAGAGGAACTAGTATATAAATGTGGATGGAGTAGAAACCCGTGGATGAATAAGAATCATGTAAGCTAACAACGCACACTATGCACAAGGTCCACACACACATACAAACACACACACCCACGCCCAACAAGTTTCAAAACATATCGTTCGCGTGTCCTCTCTCATCATGCAATCAGATCGACGGGGCCCGCCATACAATCACACCGTTTCATCAGAACCTCCTTCAGACTCGCTCGGTAAACTCGCAGGTTGTGTGAGGAGGCCTCGCAGTGGCCATGATGGCAGGCAGGCGAGGCGCAATTTTTCAGGCGCAGAGTTGAGCGTGTCTGGGCCGGTCGAGGCAGAGGCGCCACGTCTCCGCGGACTTTCGCCTGAAGGTTGTGCTGCCTCGCAGTGATGGCGCGTCACACTCCCCGCGCTGCCTCGGCCCCCTCTTTCTCTCTTCACCCGCAAGCACGCACTCACTCCGCCGTGCGTGCGTGTGCGTGTGTGAGTGAGTGAGTGAGTGAGTGAGTGAGTGAGTGAGTGAGTGAGTGAGTGAGTGAGTGCGAGTGTGTGTGTGAGTGTAGGTGTGTGTGTAATTGTGAGTGTAGGTGTGTGTGTAATTGTGAGTGTGAGTGTGAGTGTAGGTGAGAGAGTGAGAGAGTGAGTGAGAGAGTGTGAGTGTGAGTGTGAGTGTGAGTGTAGGTGTGAGTGTGAGTGTAGGTGCGAGTGTGAGAGTGTGTGAGTACGTGAGTGTGAGTGAGAGAGTGAGAGAGAGAGAGAGAGAGAGAGAGAGAGAGAGAGAGAGAGAGAGAGAGAGAGAGAGAGAGAGAGAGAGAGAGAGAGAGAGAGAGAGAGTATGTGTGTGTGTGTGTGTGTGTGTGTGTGTGTGTGTGTGTGTGTGTGTGTGTGTGTGTGTGTGTGTGTGTGTGTGTGTGTGTGTGAGTGTGTGTGTGTTTTATCACTCCTGTCCAGGAGAGGTACAAACGTTACGACTCTAGCGTTGATTTATGTGCGTTACAACTGATGTGTGCGTACATGTACAGTGTCCATAGAAATTGCACAAATTTATGTTCGGGCTGTTCCTTTGAAAGTGATACAATCTACACATATTCACCCATAATCTATGTGAAAATTTGTAGGATCGTTCTTCCCCTCGTTCTTTCTCTCTTTTCTTTCTATCTCTCTCTTCATACATGTATATAAATGTGCGCGTATGTATATTGGAAGGAAGAACACGCGCGCGCACGCGCGCGCACGCGCGCACACAGAAATACAAACACAGACAGGTAGACAGACAGACAGACACAGACACACATAAATACACATACACACTACACACACACACACACACACACACACACACACACACACACACACACACACACACACATACACATACACATACACATACACACACGCACACGCACGCACACACACACACACGCACACACCGGCAAGACATGGAAGAAACGTTATGAGAGATTAATCATGGCGACGGTCCCGAGTTGCGGCAAAACCTAAACTTATTAATAACTTACGCTAGGGCCAAGCAGTGCAGGAGGGGCAAGGGCAGGGATAGGGGCTGGGGCTAAGGGCAAGAGCAGGAGCAGGAGCAGGAGCAGGGCCAGCAGATGAGCCACGGCAGGCACCCACCCCGACAGACACGGCGCCCTAGAGGCTGGCACCGTCCCCCGCCGTGCCACAGGTAACGCCACAATAGAGAGCGAATCTACAAGGTGGGAGGAAGCGAGGTGGCGCCTAACCCGACGCCGCCGAGACCGAGTCCCGCCGCACCTTCGCCACGGAATTCTTGCTCGCTGCTCACTTCCGCTCGGGGGGAAATGGCCAGGTTTGTCACTGCGACACTGTGCAGAAAAATGGGGGGGGGGGGTCGTATATGTATGTGTACATGTGAAAACGTGAGTGAGGGTGAGAGTGAGTGTGAGTGTGTGTATGTGTGTATGTATGTGTGTATGTGTGTGTGTGTGTGTGTGTGTGTGTGTGTGTGTGTGTGTGTGTGTGTGTGTGTGTGTGTGTGTGTGTGTGTGTGTGTGTGTACGTGCGTGTGTGTGCGTGCGTGCGTGTGTGTACGTGCGTGCGTGCGTGTGCGTGCGTGTCTGTGCGTGTGTTTGAGTGTGTTTGCGTGCGTGTCTCTTTCTATGGCGTGATCATGTATAACACAACCCACACTAGCAAATACCATCAAATTCAGCTCGAGAGAAGAGCACAAGCATCAATGACGGGCGTATCAGACACAGACGACTATAAGTAATCAGATCACGTGACGCTGACAGTGCAATTACCCAGCATTTATCACACGCTGGCTCGATTTTTTCCCGAATAATGTGACACTGATAAAGGAGCTTTGGATGTCCTCTCTAAAGTGTGTGTGTGTGGGGGGGGGGAAGCTCTCGTATCCTGGGAATGCAATTGGGGCTCAAGGTCGTTTACGCACTTGTCCCTTCTGAGGATCTTCAAATGCGCAGGCTCTTTCTTCTGCTTTCGTCCTCACTTCCTCTCTCATTTCTCTTTATTCCTTACTTTGGATTTTTTTAAACATAATTCCTATACGTTCATTCTTTATCAACACCGTCATCTTTACCGTCACCGCCATCGTCATCATCACCACCATTACTGCTATCATCATCATCATCATATTCACCGTCACCACCACCATCTTCACCATCTAGACCGTCACTATCACTACCAAAGATATCATTATTCATCACCTTCCCCTTCCCCCTTGCCTTCACTCCTTCACTCTCACTCTGCATAGGGTTTCCAGACTTCGTGTCAAAACAAATTTACCGTTAAAACAAACCCAGTTAAAGCTGTTCCTTTTACAACAAAGCTAATCAAGACCAGTTCACTTGAAGTATTTAAAACAAATCTTCGTTCACTTCGAACGGTTTTAGTTACAATGTCCACTAAAAAAAACAGAAAATGAATTAACAGACATTCGGGATGATTAACATTAGTTTCTAATGTTGAAAACTATTTAAGAATTGAATATATAATGCAGTATCCTTAAAGGGGCATAACCGATTTCGTAAAAACATATGTGAAACCTTTAATGCCAGTTTTTATATATTAATTCACAACTCACATAACTTAGATATATTACTTATCTGGGCAGTGATTCACCTTTTACACACGAAGTATATGGCTTCTAGAAGAAACCGGTTGAATAATAACAACTACAGCATTAGGTAAGAGGACAAAAATATAAGTGCAAAATAATGAATTTGATCATATGAGAACGGGTCCAACAAGAAAGTGTCAAAATAATTATCTATGAAATAAAGAGATTATTACATGTTATGATAGTAAAACTAAACGATGTAATATCAGGAAAACGAAAAGTTCGAAAGCTAATTTCAGCAGAGTGCAAAATAACGTTTTACTTTTATGGTAGTGAAACCTACAACCACCGCCCAATTTCCGCTGAAGCCAAGTTACCATCTTCCTAGACTGACGGAAACGGCATCAGGAAGCACTTAAGACTTACATTTGCTGACCTCTGTGAGACAGCAGGGATGGCGCACTGATTCCTGGTACTGATCATTTGGAAAATATGCAAATTTCGTCAATACTAATACAAAATACAATGCTGATACAAACAAGTCCAGGATGCTATGCGAGAAAACAGCAACAACCAATGTACTTTCTAGAAAGTCTAAAAAAAAAGTGGCAACTTGAGATATTCAAAAACAAAATCAAATCTTAAAATAACTAGACATTACAGTGCTCTACATGGAATACTCCATTCTTGGATTTTCTCCAGTGAC
>NW_028234404.1:14766260-14776260 GCF_977035675.1 Penaeus japonicus | reverse complement strand
CGAGGCCCAGTATAATGTGAAGTGGGAAGTGGTTAAAGCAGGTCAGACCTTTTTTAATTAGTGTCCAGAGTCGACTGAAGCGAAAGGGGTAAAAATACCGATATTTAAATGGTAAGCTAGAAAAATAAGGCTCAAAGTAAATACTGTTTATTCACTTCTAAGAGAGAGATATAATGATGTCAATCACTCTATGAATATATTTTTTTACAATTATGATTATATACTTTCAATCTCACAGCACACTGATTGACAGGTTGTGTTGTTGCTATTTTAGTATTGGCTTTAGTTTACTGATATATTTACCTGTTTATCTGCGCTTAAAGTGTATATGATAATAAAATGTGGATAAGTATTAAGTACTGTATATCAATTATATTGAAATTGGTCCTATAAGATCTTTAAAAAATCTAGATGAGTTTGCTTCGCTCTCCACCTTATAAGTGGGCTCCTTCATATTTAGTTATATATTACTTTTAAAATGCCCCTGAAATTAGTCCTATAAGATTTTTTTTTCATCCAGACGGTTTTGCTTCTCTTTCCACCTTACAAGTGGGCACCTTCATATTTTTTTTTCCCTGAGCTAATATTTGCAGCCAGTTCGACACTGATAAAACTCATGATGTTGTGTGTAAAAACGTATAGTATTTTGTACCAGATAAAATGTATAGCTCACATAAGCGTAGGAAATATCAAATTGTGGCTCTGAAATGCAACGGCAAGGTACCAGAGCCATGTAGTGACTGAGAGTGGACGAAAGATCACATGCCATTGACACGGAGAGGGAAATATATTTGGTAGCAGATGTAAGGAAAATGGGGGGGTCAAGGTAAAGAGTATGTGATGCTTCACACAATTAGTGTATCAGTGTCAAGTACAAAAATAAGGTGTCCCACATAGAATTTCATGGAATTCAGGCGTATAGAATATGGTTTATATGTCAGTGGGAGTTTGAATCAAGAAACAAGCAGCGCAATAAACTAAAATACAAAAAGGTAGATATGGGCAGGATGAGTTCACGGCATGGTGAGCATCACAAAGGATGTGGTATTTGGCACAAGAACAAAGGACCATATTTTACTGCTTTTCTAACAATCTTGTTTACCTACGTCCAACGGAGAGTGCATGCAATGACAATGACTCCTGTTACATTTATTAGTTTATTATTAGTTTACATTTGATTTCTTACCATTGGAGTTTAATATACTGAATGGAGGAACTACCTAATTAAATTAATTATCAAAGCATTAGAGAAAGCAACCCATTGTCACACTTCGAATAATTCAATACACTATGTATGTTAAAGAAAACGAGAATCATACACAAGTTCTAGAAGCAGGGAGAGTGTATCAGATGAAAATTTAATGTTCTCAGTTAAAATTAGTAGTTTCGTAATAGAAGTTCGTCGTCAATGATTATAAAATCTGATATCATGGATTACATGTGGATCTTTCACAAATGCAATGTTGGCCTTTAGATATTGCGAGAGTGAATTATCAGTAAAATCATAATGGTCCAACTACATTTTAGAATTTGTTGATATTCTTAAAAATTTTGTGTAAATACAACTCTATTCTAGAATTCAAGAATATAATCTAAAAAAAGTTAAGGAAAATATACAATTATGAATTAATTTTCATAGAAGTTGAATAAAACTGGTCAAATATCACTTTCCTGATGGCAGATTTCACACCAATTTTGAAAGCTATTCACAGGTCTCCCATGGATATTATGCACTTTATGTCGAAGGACCAGCAATTTACTATAGAAGGGCATGTTTGAACATTGTCCTATAAGAGGCTGCAATTGAATTTATATTGCCCATGAACTACAAAAAGAAAGTACCTAAGTGTGATTGATAACTTTTGCAACAAACTTTCTAAAGCCTTTATTTTCAAGATATCAAGATACTTTTTTGACAGTGAAATCTACATCCCAGAAGCTTCACTTTAACTCAGTAGTAGTAATAGCTAGAAACCCTGGCATGGATTGGAGGAATTCAGCACAAGTTTTAATAGCTACCTGCTTAGAACCATCAATGGGCAGCTTTCACATGCAAATGCATACAATACAGTGTGACCATTTTGAATGGTTAAAGATGGCACCATAGTTTTCCCATATACAAATTACTTTGAGGAAAGATTTTGCACATAGTTGGGTGTGAAAATCAAAGGTAGAAGGTTCATGGACTAGGATATCCAGGAGAACTCAAATACTATCAGTCTTCTTTAACTGTTCTTAAAAATGAGAGAACACCCAATGTTTAAATTGGGGCATCTGATGTACTGTATATATGTATATTATGAAGAGGAGTTTTGGTATAAAACCTTGAAAACTTGACAAAGGAAATGACAAAACTTCAGAAAACAAAGGTAAATCCTTTATTAAAAAGTGAAAAATACTGGTACCATATATTTCATGGTCAATATCTTGTGTGCAATTACAAAGGCACAAAAACATTAAAACAGTTGAAAAAGCAACCATCAAAATTTACATAAACACTTTTGAGCTTTATTTACAAATAAAAAATGTGGTACCTTATAGATTAAGAATTAAAATGGGAATAAAAATAATTTGTTCCTTTAAAATATGTACTTTCCATTATATCCTAGTTTACATGAGACAAATACAACAAAAGTTTCATCATACATGATAAATGTATCATACCTTACACACAACATAAAATAAGATTATTAATTTTATCACAAAGTTGGGACATTATACCAATTACCCTTGTATGACAATATTCAGCACAAATTTATAACGTTCACTTAAAACTTAAAACTACGTCCTTGTATATCACAACTTCATTTTTTTTTTAAATGAAAAAGCAATCACTTGCCTTATCTGCAGTATCATCAGATGTTGACCTGAATGATTTATCAGACCTTTATCAATCTTAATTTTTTTTTAAACAATTCATCCATTATTTCAATTTTATAATAAAAAAAATAAAATTAACAACAATCACTCACACTCTCTTTCACACTGCATAAAAAATATATATTGCTTTCACAACCAGTTTCGCTCATTACCACATCCCTTTGTAGTTATGCATCTCTTTCCATATGGAAGACAACCAGGTACTCAGTGACTGATGCAATCACTGAACGAGTAAAGAACACAACAAGTATCTGGAATACCATTTTTCTAACATCATGTACTGGAATGTACTATATACATAAAAGGAGGACTATAACTGTATATATAATATATGAGAAAAAAAGTCTTATATAATGTTCTAAATAATGAAATTTGAAAAAAAAACAGTCTTTAAAATCATATCTGTTAGCAGAAGACAATTCTTCAGATCAATATCAACAAAAATCACAGTTAAGTATTGTATATTGAAAGTTTACTAGAATTATTAACATTTAGTTGCTTTATCAAATTGGCAAAACATAGGATTTATTGCACAACCATTTTTTGTTACTTTTGTTCCTTTTTGTTCATTACATTTAAAATAATAAAAAAAACAATAACAAATAAACCCATGTTAGAGAATCCTGATATCGCCTCACAAAAAAACAAAAAAACAAAAACAGAATAACAATCTTATAAGGCACTTGTCCCATCAAATACTGCATATATACACATAATCAAATTCTAACAGTGTGTGCACACATCCCACTTCTCTCCAAATAACAGCCCTGATATTATTATTTGTGGTTATCAACCAAAGTACGGACAGTCCCACAGTTCTATCATATTTTCATGACATTTTCTACAAACACCCTCTTCTAATTTTCTATTTTCATATGAATAACAACTGTACAGAGAAAATCATATAACAAATTTGTGAAGCATAATATCCATTAGAAGAAGAGTCAAAGAGTAGCAATTTATAAGATTCTTGAAATTTGATTAAATAAAAATACCTGATATTAACCTCTTACATTCCATCATTTGTGCTGAAGAAATAAATACATTTATGATAAAGGAAAAGTATGGAGAAAGGTTGTATAACAGATCCAGGTTATTAAATTTTTATACTTGGTTTCTAAAACATGAAATATAATATGATAATAAAGATTAATGAAATCTGATAATATAAACCTTACTGAAAATCAAATTTTAATTTACTGTACAACTGGAATGCTGTTATTATATATATATATATAATTGGGCAAAAAGATAGTTTGGACATTGGGAAGGGGTAATATGAGAACAAGGTCTCTCATTACTATTTTACATCTGTCTGTGAAGGAAGACTGGATTGCACATCTCACTTTAATGAGATTTTATCATTCTATTCTTAAAACTCTAAAGAAAATTTCTATACATAACAATATTAGGCTTCTACATGGCTTTTTCAGTTAACATTATCTTCCTACAAAAGAATAATATATTGTCACTTTAAAAAATGTATGCTGTAACATCAATTAATCCAAATTACCAAAGTGGTTTTACTGAAATGTCAAAACCAATTACATGAATTCTATAGATACACTGGAAGAATTGACAGAACCATGGAAGAATTGACAGAACCAATAAATTAAGCCCTTAAGGATGAGTTGCATGATAAAACCACTTCTCTGTATCATCCTTTTTTAAAACATACAACTCTGGGGACCTTCTCATCCAAGGATTCTACCACCTGATTGTCCAATTATTTGAAAATCAAATGTTTGCATAATGCATATGAGTGCACATGAGGATGTTAATGTGACCATAATCACATTTCCCTAAAATCATTATGAATTTAAACATTTTTTAAATTATAGAGATAATCCAAATTACATCTGGAAGAAAATTTTCCTTTCAAATTGAGATATACTATTTCTACAGATACATACATCTACCTCTCTGAGTAAAATCTATTTGCATTTCTGTTATGCATATATGTAGCTGAATAAGGGTGATTGTATGCATTAAACCTATAGGTTTGAGAATAATGAGGGGATGAAGTGTTTTGCACATTATAGAGATACATTGGGTAGGCTTCCTGCCAAGTTGCCCAATATGGGGCTATCCCAGCACTGGGAGGCTGACACATCCTGTTTTGACTATAGAGATCTAAAGAGGGAATACAAGTTGAATGGCCTGTACAGTAATATCTACTTGGGTAATAACTATTTCTCAACCAGCTGTTGCTGTTGCTTGTCTGTGGGACTGTCCAAAGGCGTCATGCTGCATCTTTATCCCCGTCGTCTGTCATGGCAGGGTTGGTGTGGCCGGAAAGCTCTCTCCTGGGAGAATTACCTTGCGGCTGTTCATTTGACTTGACTTTGGCACTTTCTCTACTGCTATAGTTGGGATTCAAGAATGGTAATGGTAAGTCAAAGTGCTCAGCAAGCAGAGACAGACTCACTCCTAGAACCAAAACACCTCCAAGGACAAAGAAGGCTACTAATAGGCTGGATTTTGTCACCTGTGGGCAAAGAATAATAATCAACACAAAATGAAAAATGTAAACTAATACCATTATATAAAAGTATATCTTATGACATATAAATGAATGGCAAGTTGTGAGTTTAAATCTTACCTCTGGTACATTTTCTGCAACCTGTAACAACTCCACAATTTCAGTGGGCAGCTCTGTCACACCCTAAAATAATGATAATTGATGGAATTACTCAAAATGGAATTAAAATATAAACAACATAAAATATAAAAATATAATCATGAACTATAAAACTGGGAAAACATCAAGGTAAGAACACATCCCTGTTCAAATGATTTCAAACATAAGTGAGGATACTCACATCCTCAAACCAGACAACTGGGAATATCATCTCTCGCAACATTGCTGCTGGTTTGATCAATGGAACATGAGGAACCGCTACATTAATTTGCAATCGAGCCTCAGCACTAAGTGGGGATCCTGTTCTCTGAAAGGAAAAATTTTCTTGTTAGTATTGACAAAACCTGAAATATGTCACATTATATTCAATAGGGTTCAAAGAAATGCAATAAAAAAGTGATCCCATCCCATGAATTATGCTTATTGTGGAAGAGTTAAAAAAAGTTAAATTGCAGTATAATAACAAAAAATGATTCATAAGCAAATGCTTATTCTGGAATGATAAAATCTGGATTTATTTAGTATAAAGTACAGTACAAGTCTAAAGAAAAGTGCCAAACTAATATACAAACTAATCCTTCTAAAATTCCCAATTATTTCTATAAAACTTATGGATACCCAATTACATTCCATATAGCAGCATGATCTGAAATATTTAAAATGCAAAATAACTTACTGGTGACACATCAATATACATTGCATGTCTCTCTGGATCTGGCTTCATTCCGACAACAGCTTGCCTGTATTTCTTGTCTGCCTGGTAGAAATGGGGCCATGACACCACTGTGGGTGACCCTGAAAATAAAAGACAAGCAATTTATCAAGCAAATTTCAATTATATAAAGTTGCATAGACCTAGAACATACTTTCTTGTTTTAACATATTAGACATTCTCATATAGAGGGATAAATGCAAGGACTGAAAGAGCTGTGAGAACACAATATGGGTAATTCACTACCTGTGAATGTGAGTGGAATCAATAGAGAATGGCTATTGTTAGTAGTTCTTGTAGAGTACATAGTTATAAGAATAAATTACTGAAGATCAAAGAGCATAAACCACTTTGTGGGCCAAAAGACAAACTTGTTATAATAGAGGGATCTTTCATGAGGTCAAGCACTCCTACTTAGGTTATTTCAGTCATTGTTTGCCATATATCCACATTCCAATGATCTTTCTATACAAATGTGTGAAAAAGTATGTTTCCAGTCAACTTTCAAAAGCTGTAGCTGTGCATGGAGATACAGGGCACACAATTCTCCTATACTGTCTAATCTAGTCTTCAAACTTTTTAAATTGAGACCAATATAAATTTCATGCATTTCCCTAGCACCCCTTTTGGACAGTATTGGATACCAATATTCATCTGGTATGAAAAACATTTATTTATTTTTATTGTTACCTACTTTATCTATCAATAAAAATATTTTTTTCAGTTCACATACATTCTTTGTATGCAGCCCACTATTTAGTTGTGACAAATACTTTGAAGGACCCTGGTCTAAACCACAACCAATACCCCCCCCCCACACACACACACACTTCAGGCAAAAATTTAGTGCCTGATGATAACTGGTCAGAGGTTAAATATTAGCAGCATGCATTTTTAACATTTAAAGGAATCAGAATTAGAAAAAACACTGAAATAATATTACTAATGTACTTTGATTTATAGTGCCTGACTAGCCCTTCTTTATAAATGAGTATTACATTTCCAATACCATTAACCCATTGTGCCTAACGACCTAACTGGTTGTTAGGATGGGTGGCCAATGACAATAGCGGCACTGGCTAAAAATTAGACAGATGGGGAAAGTGTTTTCTCCAGCCTCTGGGTAGCGCAGACTAGCCCAAACAATATTTTTTCATAAATCCATCATAAAATGCGGATTTAGGCTGACTTTGGAGCCCTGTAGCTCTGGAGCTACTGCCGTTACAGCCATAATACTTCATGACTGTGTGCTTGCTTCAATTGTGAGCAGGTTCCGATGTTGCATCATGTACGCATTGACACCCGTCTTTTAGGCCTAATTGCTGCCGACATGTATGTCATGACACCCGTTTGCAATGGGCTAATAAAACTAACTTTACAGAAATTACAGCAAGTTTTCAGGAAAAAGTTAATTGAGGCCCAAAAAACTGAGGCAATTATGGCCTGCCAGTTTACCATGATTTTAGCTTTTCTTTTTCATATTAATCTCAATCCACTTGATAAAATTATAAGCTTTACTCCAAAATTCACTTGAACTGTCATCATGTCTTCAACTGGACAAGCAAATATGTCTTCATAGTACACATGAAAACAAATATGCAAAGATTTAAGAAGAGCAAGATAAAGAAAAGAAAGAGAGCGAGAAAAAAATAAAAGAAAAAGAGGAATATCAAGTATGAATTGAGATTTTAAAAGAAGCAACATACAAACTTACCAAATTTGCAAGTACTAATATTAAATACACCTCCTCCAATGCATGGTGGACCTCCTACACAATAACAGTCATTCTCTGGTGTGACATCAAAGACATTTCGTGGAGGAGAGAATCTGTAGCAGAAAATAAGATCAGATGTAAACATATAATTAATCATACCACATATGTATCTACACTTTGAATTTTAATATTCTAGCCATCCCCCAAATTGGGTAATATGCAAATTTTGTAATAAAGAAATTTATTCCCCTGTTACTTTGAAAACTTTCTATCTTATCCCTACTCAAGTACCTTATAATATATGCATATACATAAACAAAGCATATCAGATATCACCTTAGAGCTTTCATGCCAAAGGTTTCTGTTTTGTGCCAGAAGGTAAGAGGGATGGAGCGGCATAGATTTTCATTAAACATGTAAAGGACAGAGTCTTGCGTCACACCAGGAGGAAATGATGAACCATCTGTGCCATTTATCATGTTACATTCTTCTGTCTTCCAAAACTTCAGATACTTTTTGTGGTTGAATGTATTTATAGTTGTATATCTTGTAATGTCTCCCTCTCCAGTGAAGACATTGAACAGCCCATCAGTGGAGCCATTTCTCTGTTGAGAGAAAGAGAAGTTATTTGCTTTGCATATATTAAGGTATGAAGTGTGGAAATACTCTTGACTATTTGGAGTAAAACTGAATAGTACCAAAGCAATTTTCTATAAAAGAGACAATATCAACTTTAGCATTTCATATTAGTATCTTGTGTTTATGTTATTTTCTCATATACAGTATTATTGTTTATTCCTCCTGGAATTCTATTCTTGAATAATAATACAAGAAAAAAAAGGTATACAATAAAGATATCTAGTATTGAAGCTTTGCTTACTACTCATTCTATATCAGGACGATGAAACTAAAGAAGAATATAATTATAGAAAATTAACCACTAAAGGTAAGTAAATAAATTATCTGTAATCAGGAACAATAGCAAATATAAGAGAATACTCACATTAATGAAAAATCCAAACTTGTCAAAAGGCATACGTTCCTCTGGAGGCAGTAGATTCTTGGCAATTTTGAGCAGAGGGTCATCGTAGCCCCACATAAATTCTCCCACTGTATGAGCAACAATGGGCTCCTCCTTCAGGACAGTTAGCAATGAATCTATAGCTAACTGAGCTAGCCTTGGTTTGAACCGGACTTGAGACACTGCAGCCTGTAAAATATTACATAACTCTTTAGTCATTAACAATATATATATGACCATCTTTCCAGGAAAAGTGCTGATGCATCTCAAATCAAAATCCTGAACTGTAGACAAAGTGTAACAGCTGAACAATCAAAGTTTTATCATAAATTAACTTCACTCTCTGAATTAGCATTATACACCTGTGAAAGACCTTCCTACTTCTACTCACCAGCATAGGAATATTCAGAGTGACTATTATGTCATCTTCAGATCCTGAGGAATGACTTCTTTCAAAGTAGTAGTGCTTTTGAGTCTCGTAGGATACTGTTCCATTGTTATGAAAACCAACATTAATTTTCTCCCAGTGCTCTCTGAAAATAGAATATCGATTTCAAAATATGATGCAGAAATTGGCTTCTTTTAGTGATTTTTTCTAAATGCTGATTCTTGTCTTTTGTTTGCTATCTAGTACTTCCTTTTGTAATTGTATGTCATTAAACTAATGAATAAGCATGATAATGAGGAGCCACAGTTCAGCATCAATAATAACAAATCACTAAATTGTTACCTATAGCAGTATGGCCCAACTTCTTGCAGAACAGGTTTTGCACCATCTAAGAATTCTTGTTTGTTAGTAAGATTGAAGAAGTAGATTCGTAAATGAGGTACAACTGGTGGATGCTTCCACGTTTGGTACATATCTGTCCCATTGCGGATAACCAATTCCTGAAATTAAAAATGGTCATATTATATCAATTTTCAATGCAGTGTATGCAGTCCCTAGCCATGAAAATATTCATTGTAGTATATTAAATTCAATCACTGCTCATAATGGTTTCCAATTTTTAGTATCACACAAGGTACAATCAT
>NW_028234404.1:14753760-14756260 GCF_977035675.1 Penaeus japonicus | reverse complement strand
AAAAATAAGTAACTGACAACTGAGGACAAATTTATTAGGTGTAAAAGTGTAAATGAACCTAAAGTGCATATACTGGGAAACAATATACAAGCACTGTATATTAGCTGTAGTTTTAATTCACTTTGTCTTCATGTTAAACTATATAATTTAAATGTGCCTTGAACATGATTAACTCTGTGCAGCATGCATTTTTCAAAACCTGTAAGTCAACAGTTCATTCAGTTTGAAAATCAATGCCAACAGCCATTTTGTGGGCTGGACTTCTATGGCCATACACACTATTATATACTATAGCATCTACGAAAATAACACTTCCAAGGATCATATTTCTAAGTCCTTGCATGGGGAGCCTTGCAGTGAAGCCTAAAATTAAACCATGAAATACAGGACTCCTTTATACAAAAATATATTTAAAAGTATAAAAGTAAATATAATGGAACACAACCTCATGTAAAGTTTATGTAAAAATGTTCTCATTGTCATTCCTGTTCTCCTCTTATTTTGCAAATTAAAAGTTGTGGAAGACAATTAAAAATTCTTATTAAATCAAAATATTGGCTTCTTTGGAACTGCCAGAGCTTCTTGCTCTTAATAATCCCCAGGCATTTTGTGGCTTTCCACAGATCACCCATCTGTCATCATACATAATTTAGCTTAGTACCAGAACAACTCTTATGTGTCCTAGTTTACATATTTCTGAACAGCAATGCTTGGGGATAATGAATAAAGAAATGATATGAGTATTTACACTAATTCTGACTTTTTTTCTCAATCAGTTTAAAAAATTGCAGTTATTCCATCATTTATTGGATTAGGCTTATCTTGCAGCTTCTTTATGAAATAAAGTTTTATGGAGCTTATATATTCTTTCATTAAGAGTCTCAAGGACTGAAAGGATTGAAACAGCTATATGAAAGTCTTGTTACAATTCTGTAAAATAAGCAACTAAATCTTTAAAACAATATGACCTACACCTGCTTTGCTTCCATTTTCATTGGAATTTTTAATATCAAGTATCCATTCTATTCAAAAACACTTAACAATGTGGTCAATCATGAATTCTGAATTTCTCAAGAAATATCTAGCATAATGACAAACAAAAAAAAAACAGTAGCTGTTGAGTTGTCTAATAATCTCAAAAAACAGTGACACAAGATTAAATAAAATATATTCCCTGCAAAGATCATTTGAAGTCTTTCACATGACTAGGCAAATGGGAAAGTTAAAAAAAAGCCCTCCTACAGTGTAAATGAATTTCCAGATATGGAAAAAACACACTAATGCCCTAACCTTGGTAGTAAATCTGACAATATTTCCTGATGTCTTTCTTACAGCTGTGATCAAACCAAATGTCAGTGAAACAAAGAAAATCAATTTTATTTCCTCTAAAACCTTGTATCTAAAGCAACATAGATGCATGCATTCGTTGCTTTACCAAAAAGCAGTGCCATTAACTACTAATCATCCCACCAATATTTCCTACTGATTGAGAAACGTGCAACAAATATCAATTCAGACCATCTTGCTCTGAATCATAAACCTTCGCATTTTGTCGGGATATGCGACCAGAAGCAAGGTGTTCCGACTTCAATATGTATACAAGCTTCGTGGAAACAGGTCAAAAGAGATATAATTAAGAAAAAAAAACGTCCTTCACGGGTTAAAAGGTCAAAGGAGGTAAGTTCATTGAGAGAAGTACCACCTTACTGGTTAAATAGTACCTGATTACATCAGGTCAGCTTATATTGTAGGACATAATATAGCTTAACACAAAAAAATAATAAATTATCTTAATCACCGAGATGCAAATATATTTGAAGCATACGGGATAATATCTACCTTCAATAATATGGCACGACTTTCACAACACAAAAACCGGCCTATATTCTACAATCTACAGCGACATCGATTCATACAAATCCTGTTAGTAGGATGAAAACACTTAATTCTGAGTCTATCGCAATTCAAAAGAAGCACGCACGGCCAGGTGAAACCACAGAGTAATTCCGCGTTTTGTTTGCTTCTGCATCAGAAACACACACCTTTAAAATATCAAAATTTTATTAACTTCATTTCAATTATCACGGCCACTCTGAGATTGCATTACCTGCACACGCTATTCTGCGCATCCTGATATATATGTCACTAAACTATCATTCACAGTAACCAGCTGCGCACATCACACCACACACGTCTTCTCACACTGAGGTCACAACGCGCACTGAAGAGAAAGAGCGGCAGTTGGCAACCAAGCGGAGAAGCTCTCGCGTCAGCCAATAGGAGGCCGGACTGCCTTCAGATTGGTGACGTTTTAGAGGAATAGTGTTTGGATCGATGACGTAATACAGAAACAGCCAATTAGAGACTAGAAAGTTTTGTAAATTCTACAGTTCCACAGTGGAAGAATATCTCTCCACTGGCATATCCTCAGTTCGTACGAAAGACCAAGGAAGAAAATATGAATATGTACGTATAATATGTACCCCAGCATCTTTTACTA
>NW_028234404.1:14728760-14731260 GCF_977035675.1 Penaeus japonicus | reverse complement strand
GCATCATCGGAAAGGCCGATGGGGTATCGTTTGAAGGGCCGAAAGGCCACCATCGGAAGAGCAGAGGAGGAGCGTCATCTTCATCTTAATAACACCAAAGAGGGAGGACTGAAACGGCACCACTTGAAGGGCCGAAGCTTTCCCATTGGCCGAAAGGACTGAAGGGGCACTATTGGAAGGACCGAGGGATACCAGTGGAAGATGCGAGGAGGAAGTGACAGTAGAATGGCGAAAGGAGCACCACAGGAAGGACCGAGGGATACCAGTGGAAGATGCGAGGAGAAAGTGACAGTAGAATGGCGAAAGGAGCACCACAGGAAAGGACCGAGGGATACCGCTGAAAGGTGTGAGAGGGTATCACCGGAAGGGCCGACGGAAAATCATTGGAAGGATTGAAGGGATTCCATTAGAAGGGCCAAAGGGGCAGCTCAGAATGCGCCGAAGGGGCACCACTGGAGGGGTCGTGGGCATATTATCGGAAGGGCTGCCGGGTGCCATTGCCAGAACTAAGGGAGCACCATTAAACGGGGGTCAGTAAGCTTAAGAAGGATATTTGTATGAAGGGACAAAAGAGAGCGCGGGACCGAGGTCCTCGCGGTCACAGGGATGGATGCATACGGTAAATCAAGGGCAAAATGACCCAACCTGGGTCAGGTCAGGAAGGGTGCACACTTAGGACTTTACATGTTTTTACAAGATGGTAAGTAGATCGTGTAGAGGTATCTTCGTATAACCTACCGTAAACAATACACGTGGATCGTAATATGAAAAAGTCATACTGCATGTAATATACACCGAAGGGAAGGATCATAATCTGACACATAATCAATGATCGCATTATGGTAAGAGTGGTTTTGATGTTCCCATAAGAATCTTGGGTTATATACAGGTCAGGTCAAAGTTCCATTTCACTTCAGCTTTGGATCCCCGGACTTCAATCGACTCATCCCAAGTCGAGCTGTGGAGTTTATAGCGAGTAGCTCTGTGACATATTGACGTAGATAAAAGCTGAATCTATTGTGCGCTTACGACAGTATGTATACGGGGCACACGGGGGCGCAGAGCATACAGTTTGTATACAAAAAGGGCCATAAGGTAATTCAGATGGTATTGTAACATGTTATCATATTACATACTGCCATGTTACTATGCATTGTATAATATATCAACATGTTATAAAAGAGACATATGTATACACACACACACACACACACACACACACACACACACACACACACACACACACACACACACACACACACACATATATATGTATGTATATGTATATATATATATATATATATATATTATATACATATATATGTATGTATATGTATATGTATATATATATATATATATATATATATATATATATATATATATATATATATATATATATATATATATATATGTATGTATATATATATTATATACATATATATGTATGTATATGTATATGTATATATATATATATATATATATATATATATATATATATATATGTATATACACAGCTGATATACTACGAGATAGAACGTTGAATAAGGGCGAGACACTGAATTATGTAGAGCATTTTGGTATAAACATATGATCAGTTATACATGAAGAGTTTATATCATAAAAATGTATTGATGATACAGTGGCAAATAAACCAATCAAAGTAAACGCACCACAGGAAGCATCTGGAGCGAACCGTTGCGTGAGAACCATTTCGACATTTCCTGGTTAAAACAAACCATAAAAAGATTCGGTTACTTCCGGCACTCATACCATTTTTTGTTATGGTATGCTAGCTGTGCCTTTTTTTGCATGCATTGCCCTGCTGCCCATTTCCACAGTGGAAATGAATGCATTAAATAAATATGTACAACTTACCCTACATAAAGGAAGAATAGCGTTAACACAATGGTACTGGACATCTGCAGCAGTAGGTCACGCAAACATGCCCACGGCCTAACCTTGAAATTTGCGTGTGGACTAATTTCACGGGATGATGTAAAACGGGTGTTAATAGTGCTGATGTGTTAATTAGTTTCACAAATGCTCTCCTATATTAGAGTATACAAATGCTGTACACTGTTCCCGGCATTTTTTAAGACATAGATGTAGTATCTAACATTAAAGTGTCGTAAAGAAAACCCGTGTTGTGGATGTGAGCGGTACCCATGGGAAAGAGAGAGGGGAGGCCGGGGGGGGGGGGCACACGCCTTCGGGCCTCAGGTAACGGTCAGGAGGTAGCGGTGTTGCCGCCGGGGCCTCACGCAAGGGTGGTAATGGAAGGGATGTGCTACGTGATGCTGTCGCTACCGGTGCAACAGGACAATGTCCAGGAAATGCAACCGTTTTAAAGAGTATCTGCAAATAGTTTAAGAAAGGTGGTATGTGTTATGCATGAATCATCGAATAAAGAGGCGATGAGAAAATGCACGCTGAAGTCAAGTGTCACCGTGATCGTAACTATTTATCGCGTAGGTTTATGGAATAAGCTTCCAGCGAAGTA
>NW_028234404.1:14706260-14721260 GCF_977035675.1 Penaeus japonicus | reverse complement strand
TCCTTTGACATTTCGTTATCTAGATTTTACTGTTTTATTTCTTTATTCTCCCTATCGTTTTTTTTTTCTTTCTTCTAATCGTTTCCGAAATTCCTTAATTTTGCTAGAAGTAACTATGGAAGAAGGAAACATTTCGACGAACCATTTTTAATCATTATCAGTTGCTACAGATTGTTTCATTTACTAATGACAATGTAATGAGTACATTCATGATTAATAGTATAAGTAATCCTAAGACTCGTAAGGTCAGCACAAGCAGCATACGCAGCAAAAGGCGGGAAATAGCACATGGCCAGCGAGGCCATTTGATGGAGTCGTGATAGAGACAATTATTTCACTTGATATAACTTTCACTGTCGGTTGACTATTTTACAATTCTTCACAACTTGAAGTGCTGTTCCTACGTATATACGTGGGCTTACACAAACATGTACTTGTGTATATGCATACTAGCGCATGTATATATATATACATATATATATATATATATATATATATATATATATATATATATATATATATATATATATATATATTATATATATGTATATTATGTTTATATATATATATATATATTTATATATATATAATATATATATATATATTTATATGTGTATATATATATATATATAATATATATATATATATATATATATATATATATATATGTGTGTGTGTGTGTGTATGTATATATGTGTTTGTATGTTTGTATATATATACATAATATATATATATATATATATATATATATATATATATATATATAATATATAAATATATTGATAATAATGAAAATAATGCTGATGTTGATGATAATGAGGAGGAGGAGGAGGATAATGATGATGGTATTGATTACGATAATGATGATGATGATGATGTGATGATGATTATGATAGTAATGATAATAATAATGATAACGATAATGATAATACTAATAACAATAATAATAATAATAATGATGATCAAATGATGATAATAATGATAATGATGATAAAAATGGTGATGATGATGATGATGATAATAATAATGATAAAAATAATAAAAATGATGAAATTATAAAATAACAATGATAATGATAATAATAATAATAACAACAATAGTAATAGTAATAATGATGATAATAATAATAATAATGAAAAGGATAATGATTATAATTACAATAACAATAATGATAACAAAACAGCAATAACAATAATGATAACAAAAACAGCAATAACAATAATGATAACAAAATCAGCAATAACAATAATGATAACAATGATAATGATAATAATAATAATAACAGCAACAATAGTAATAGTAATAATGATAATAATAATAACGAAAAGGATAATGATTATAATTACAATAACAATAATGATAACAAAAACAGCAATAACAATAATGATAACAAAAACAGCAATAGCAATAATGATAACAAAAACAGCAATAACAAAAGTGAAAATAATGTTGCTGATAACAATAATAATATGATTCATGAGATCCGTAATGATGTTATTAACAATTTGGTTGCTATAAGACAAAAAAATCAGTATCTTACACATTCGCACAGCCCGAAACTTACACAATGCCCCTCCAGCATCATGCAGGATGAATTGTTAAGTTGCGTAATTTCCGCTGCAGGTCTGCCCTGGAGTACCTGACTGGCGCTACCTGTTCCTTATCATGATCGAGACAATGGGACCTCAAAGCAAAAGAAGCATATCTCCCAAATAAAAAGCCTGATGTTCAAGACTCTTTTCTTTTTCTCCTCTTTCTTTTGCCTGAGACAAAAAGATCAGAAACTCCCGTAGGCCAGTGATACCCACAAAAACTCGTTTTCAAGCGGAGGTTAAAAACGACAATGTGCGTGAGGCTTTGGGCGGTGCTCGACCTCGTCGTTGCTTCTCCTCCCACTTTATTAACGCTTCCTACTTCTCTTTATTCGCACAGCCATTGTTATGTCACTTTACATCACACGCCGTTTTATAAACACTAGGTTTATTGGAGCTATGATCAATATAAACACCCGATTTATTTAAGAAAAAAAAAAGACGCTGCGCAGCTTTCGGTATCAGCTTTCGTCTATGTTTTCTCTTCTTCATACTTTCTCCGCCATTCCCAGTATTTCACTTTCCTTCATTTCCGTCCATAAACTCCCTCTTTCCACACCGCCACTCAGGTTTCCCTTTTACCTTTCCTTATCTGATGTTAAGATGCTCATGTAATCTTCATACTGCCCAGGTAGTAACCGGATGCACATCAGCTGACTCACTGTATCCTCCTCTTCCCCTTCATCCAACCTTCTTCCTAAAGCATTTTAAGTCTCAGCCTCTGGTCATGACCGGGTTGAAAAAAAATGGAGAAAAAAAGTGCTTTGTAATGCCAAGAAAAACCCAGTGTGGTTTGGGGCACAAGGATGACCATCGGCTGTTCCTCATCCTGCACACATTGCACATCCCATATGGTCGGTCCTAAAGAATGCTCGTCTTGTATGACTGCCATGTGTTTTCACATAAAAACCATGGCGTTTCTGATCAATGTATTTCAAATATTGCAATTTCCGTTCTTTATGGAATGCACTCGTCGTTGACGTTTAACGAAACAGAATAGATAAAATTTTACCTAATGTATTAGGACAAGAAATTAATCCCAGGATTCGCTCTATTAATTAATATATACCATGAACATGCTGAACAGTGACCTCTAAACCTATTGGTTTCCATGGAAAGGATCAAGGAATCTTTGAGAAATACATGTACTGAACGAAATCTGGATATTGCAATAGTGAATAATTATTCACATTCGACCGTATTGCTATATATGTAAGAAATATGATCCTTTTATTGAAGTGAAAATATATTGGATTATGTTTCACTGAGACCTCATTACATTTACTGATACAATATCATAAACAGTCATGAGGTCCTCTGTGTCAAGTTTTACAATCTGTACTCTCTCTGCTTAATTCAGATTTACCAAGCGAAATTTTAGTCATGCAGAGGAGTATGGAACACTGATGATGCAGCTTTTTTGAGGCTGTGATGTAAATTTCTGTTTGTTGTAAACATTTACAGGAAGATAACATGAAGTTAAATTTAAGACCAATATTTTGGAGTATGGTCTTACTATTGGTGGTGTGAAGAATAAGTTTCTAAATTTAAAAGTGACTAGTATTATTTATAATTTGCTACCACAACACTGATCCCAAAATATTTCTCTTTTCAACAAAACTGATGTCTGCAATGATACAAGTGACATTCTGTTTTATAATACTGTCTATTGTGTGACACAAAATTCGTTGTAAACACAATTTCATGTAAAAGATACTTTTTGTGATTTTTTTGCACTCTTGAGTTAGGGATAATCAAACTATCTGGTAAAGAAAATTATTAAATTCTTTATTCTAACAGTCTAAGTGTTTGTCTTATCAATGGTATTAATTATCTATAAAATAAAAATAACATTTTTTAGAAAATATATCAGGCTCTTTCAAGACAGTAAAGATAAACTTGTATTTGGGAGAAAGAAATTTATTTGTCGTATAGTGTACATAATATTACAAAATTGTTTTTTTTTATTATCTTTCAAGGTGAAGCAGCAAAGAAGGCATTGAAATGAGATCAAGAAACCAACTTACATAACAGCAGCTTAAACCAGATCCCGAAATTCCCTTCTTAGCTCTTGACATCTTCTAGAACAGCATGGGATAACGAAGTGTAACATCACAAAACTTCTCTTCAAAAAGTATTGGTGTTCATCAACACAAATCCCAACTACACCAGCACAGTTATTCACAACACCATGTACTTTTTTTTAATCATGAACACATAACAAAAGTTACCACTCCATAGATAAAGTGTGACATTAATTAAATATATAACAGTATTGAGCAACAGTGTCAACAAATTAGACAATGTAACTGTTTATGAATGGTTTCATATCAAAATCTGTCAAATTTCATTTACTGTAAGAACAGACTATATTATTGATAAAAATAATAATTTGCTTCAGTCCTAAAATTGTATTTACACATCTTACACAGTGATCTTACTCTTCTTCCATAAAATGATCACTGAAGTGTACAAGGTACCAATAACACTACATGAACTAACTCTTTAAATGACTACCTTATGCAAATAAGATTAAATACACCAATACATACAATATGGCAATAAATATGTAAATATCAAATGGTAACAATAAGGCACAAGTCACTTTCAAAAGATATAAATGGATTGTAATCAATGCTGTCTATGAACCAAAAAATATACATACCAGCACTTTTTTTCTGAGGGGAGGGAGGTGTGGCAGTATACAATTCAAAAGTTTTCTGTAATGATAGCTTATCTCATAATGGTACTTGCTTGCTAATATGCACCTTACTGGCACCAAATTTCCAGTGAATTGTAATATGATATCCCTGTAAAGTGTAACCCTCAGTAAAAAGAAACGAGGCCAAGACTTTCTTCACTAACCAAAAGCAGTACATCAAAAATTATTCAACAGTATCCCAAAACCCATCAATAAATTTGTAACCCTACAACTTCCTTGTTTACAATTCCTTGCTAAATCTTTACATAGTCTTACTACTAGCATCAACTTTATCATCTAAAGCCATGAGAAGGTTTGTATGGACTCTGAAAACGGTTTCAGACACTTTGTCGAAAGCTCCAACAACATACTGGTATAGATTTTCTGGGGCTAGGGGACCTCTGCAATGGAAAAGAAAAATATTATAATGTGTGTAAATTACTTATCAAATCCAAATATTGAACAATAATAAATATTGAATAATAACATTGTATATTTCTCATAGGTCAGATTAACAACTGATAAAGAAAAGGATGAGGAGAAGGAAGAACAAGTGGATGAGAGAGAAGAAAAGGAAGAGGAGAGGGATCAAAAGAAAAAGAAAAAAAAAGGAAGAGACAAAGGAAGAAGAGAAAAAGAAAGAAGAGAAAAAGGAAGAAGAGGAGGAAGAGGAAGAGGAAGAAAAGAGAAAGATGAAGAAGATGAAGAAGATGACAGGGGAAAAGGAAGTGGCAGAAGAGGATGAAGAATAAAGAGAACATACATAAAACAAAAAAAATACTCACACAAATACTCGTGACATCATAAATTCCTGAACATTTAACAAGTAGGGTTTTGCAGTATTTCCGGCTGAAGATGCAAAAGTGCAGACTGCTTCCACCACAGCATTACCATAATAGATCAAAGACTCACTCAGTCCAGGTATGGTAGCATCCAACTAAAACAGAAATGGAAGGGTAAAAAAGTCAATAAACAATAAGTACAACAAAACAGAGAAAAAGAAAGAAAGATTTTTCCATGTTGCTACTTTTTTTCTCATTCAGAACAGGGAGAAATCCATTATCTATACTCTTACATCAAACCAGTTATAAGAAGTTGTTCATTTTCACTGATTACATTTTACACTGGCCAGGTTTATTACAAGACAGGCTCACCTTTGTTTTAAAGACAGGGATGTACTCTGAACTAGCCTCAACTCCACTCATTATGTAGCCCCACACTCCCTCTGCTTTGGCTAGAACCAGCAGTAAGTATGGACCAGCCAGTTCACATCCACGACTATAGTATAGTGGAATGTTTAGTATACACCATCTGCAAAATGAGAGAATAATCAAAGATTGAATGCATTATCTTATTTGGAAGGTGTGGATACTGATTTTCAAGGGCATTCACATATTTACTATCTGATAGAGTAAAAATCATATTTCTTAAACTTTCAAAATCTAACCTGTAAAGGCCAACTACAACTTCTATGAGTCTTGTTTGTCATGCCTTATCCAATTTAAGAAATATTATCCAGTGCAAGAAATATCTCTATTTATTTGCAATTTTAAAGAAAAAATCTTAGTATTATTACTTAATAATACGTGTTTGGGCTGATAAATGTCAATCTGTAATTAATGTTGTAAATAAAACAACAATGGGGAAAAACAAGAAAACATAAATATACTGGAGGCCTTCTAGCTTTAATCTTCTTCAAGGTGACAAGGGTAATGCGGAGGAAAGGCATATATGTGTTTTCCTTTTTTCCCTTTGTTTTACTTACAATTTGCTCAGCACGAATCCTGACAAATTCAACAACAGGGTTCTAAAATACTCACTTGTACGACTGAATAAATGACTTCTTCAGCGTTCTTCCCACAACCTCAATATATGGCACGAGTCCAAGCCTCTCAAATACTTGGCCAAGTTTTGATCCTGATAAAAGAAGGCAACAAAAAGTAAGCAAAAGCAAATGCATTTTCTTTTTCACAACCATCTTATGACTGATTTATAAAATTCTTAAATAAATATGGACAATTTACTTTTCATGTCACAACTACTGTGTAGTTCAAACAGACATTACAAATATTTCCTGAAGCAATGGTATGCTGTATTAATTTTCACATGCAGATAATACTCAATGAACATGTGTGTTAGTGACTGTACAATAAGTGCACATGCAAGTGTGTTTTTCTGTATAATTTTATGTCTGGCACATGCATAAATATACCTACATCTGCATGTAATGTCTGCCTAAAAACAATATGTGCAAATGTGTCAAAATGTCTTGCATAATTAAAGGTAACTTACCATAAAAAGATCCTGCACTTCTTATATCCCATACAATGACTGTTACAAGAAGTATAACCAAAAGCTTTGTCAAATATGGTCGGGATGATTTCTTCTTTGCAACCTTCATTTCCTCCAGCAAAAACTGAAATTTCAATACAAGATAATGTTTTTATTCCATAATTTCAACAATGTAGATTTTGATCTGTAGATTCTAATGTATTTCTGGATTTAAGAGTTAAGGGATCTAGCATGAGAGTTCATCTATATATTTTACTGCTATTACTATCTTTTAAAAACAAACAAATATCTGAAAATCTTAATAGAAACCAACCATAATGAGTATAGCAATTATGTATCTGCTATGTAACTAAATGTATATAATCTGCATGCCTATGGAAAAGTTATTCTCAGCTTTGCAATCAAGGCAGTCTACACAAGTCTACACAGCAAAAGGAGGACTATATGCCATTCTATCTTTACATGTATGTACACATACACGTATACACACACACACAAAGTACCTATAAATATATCTACTTTAATGCATGAAAAGGGTAAAAGTATCCTTATACTCCTATTATATTTCCAGTCTTCAAAGGTAAATAATTCCTAGATGTTTACTTATTGGTATATACACAATTTATCTCCAAATTCACAGACTGATCAACATAAATACCATTTTCAGACCTTATAGCTACATCAGAAACATACTTATAACTCTTCCCAGCAACTTATGTCTATCAACTCTGTTACAAAAGACAAATAACTAAACATGCTTTAGCTGAAAGAAACTCACAGATGATATTCTGAAGGGCATACCCTTTATGATGATTTCAATTAATATGGCAAAAATAGACTTTCTTGCCAAGACATTATTTTCTGCATTCTTCAATTTCTCATGAGCAATCAAATCTTCTGAGTGATGATAATTTTCCTGATCACATTTTCTTTGTTTTGTGACATCTGCTGATGATTCTGCCTTGCATGTGTCTGAGCTTGATAAAATTGTGTCTTTAAACTGTGACTCTAAATTATTGATTTTTATGCTCAGAATATGCTGTTCATATTCAAGATCTCTAAATCTGTCCTGCAAATTTTGAGATCTACTACTAATCACTTCTACTTGTTCACAAACATGGCTTAGGTGATTCACCAGACGCTGAACTGTGAACACAACAGCTTTCTGGACTTGATGTCTGACTGGTGATAGCTCTTCTGCTATTTCTGAGCTCAAATCTGTTGGACACATCGAGTCTGGTGTCAGTGATGTAGGTGTTTGCTTTATGTTGTATGCTTCACCATTCTTTGAAAGAAAAGTAGATTTTATGCACATTCTTTTGTGAAGCACATTTCTTTTTTCAATGCTCAAATGTTTCTTTCCTTCCCTGGTGGAAAACTTGCTGCTACTGCTGCTACTACCTTTTCCAGAGGTAGAGCTGCGGACAAATTTAGACACATTTGCAGAGCATCTGATCCGAGGTTCCAAGAGATCCTCTTGACTGCTAAAGACACTGCCATCTGTTTCTGGTACTCCGCTGCTAGCTATGCCATCACTGACATCATATTCATCATTTAATAAATCCTCAGAACTACTACACCCACTTCTTAATTTCCACGTGTTTGAACCAAGTCCACAAAATTTTCTCTTTTGAAGAAAGTCAGTACAATTATCCAGCAGATCCTCCCTGCTGCTGAATGAACTTCTGTCTTCAGTTGAAGCATTTCTACTTTGTCTTCTCCTCTGCTCCCAAGAGGAATTTCTCTTCCGGCTTCTTCCATAACGGTGGAATGAATTAGAAGCACGGACATACGAATATCTCAAAGGCACTTCTTCAGAGTTGTATGCATTAGCATCAACTGTGGGACTGGGCGATCTTGATAAAGGTAGAGAAGCATGGCGCATTCTCCCTTTCTGATCTAGTGCTGTATACCCACATACCTTTGTATACATGATGAAGAGGAATTATAAAGACTTTTTCATAAGTGAATCCTATATGCCACATTAACTAAATGTGCACTAGCATTGCCTCTTGTCTTCATGTTATCACAATACCATCAATACTATCCACTTACTTCTTCTATGGAAGCGTATGGCAGTAGTGAAGCCATACATATAGGGAAGCCACATCATCTTTTCCTTTACTTCCTAATGTATCTTACAAAGACAATATATACTTACTTGGCTACTTACTTCCTATTTCCAAATACATACACAAAAGAGGGGGTAATTTTTTCTTTAACATTCCTAATTTAAAATCATTAAATGTTTCCATTTCAGATACTGCTCTAACATAAAGATTAACCCATCTCATTTTTTAAAAGAAATACCTTACCTTTGTAGCTTTGTTAGCTTCTCTAGTTCCAGCTACTGCAGATCCTTTCTGTAACATTTTTTCATTTGCAGCTGCAAATCCCTCTATCGTCTCTAATACATCTTCTCTCTTGATGCGCGAGCTCTGGCTTAAAATTTTCCTTTCTTTACCTGTAATTTGATTATCATAATTGTCAATTTGGACTTTTGCTAAGTTCTGAATCCTTATAAGATCAAACAAGTTACAAATCATTAAATTTAAACTTTGCACATCCCCCCCACCCTCACATACATATTTGCTATTCTGTACCTAAATGGATGAGTAGCAGAGCAGACTGAGGCAGGTGCTTGAGGTACATCTGTGACCAAGTTTTCCAACAATGTGGGTCCTGTGTCAGGCACTGAACTAGGCATGTCAGCAACTGAAAAAATAAATAAAATAAAATCACCATCAATTTCCACTGGATAAATATGAAATGAAGTATGATTGGAACATAACATTAAAAGCCATAGTGAATGTCATAAAAGATAATAAGCAATGATTTACTGTATATCTATTACAAGAACTGAACAATATTCTCTGAAAATTTTTTTTTTACCTCCACTCTTAAAAGATGTGGTGCATTTGGATCAAGACGTCGCAAAAAGGAAGGGAAGAAACTGCGCAAAGTTACTTCTGGACGCGAACTAAAGGCAGTGGTCTGAAAATTATGGATTTCTCAAATTAGTATTAGGTCTGCTATATTCATCATGTAATTATCAAGCACAATCAGTTATATTCAAGGAATACTTGCACTTCACATGCAAGTTTACACCAACTTAACCCATGTATCTAAATTATTCCTGAGGAGTATTAAGTACCTATATATGTGGATACTCTTCTTAAATATTTGAAGAACATACATAATCAAAAACATATGTGTCATCTACTTTTCACTTCCCATTAAATTTTCATGTTTTACAAATGCAAAGTAAAGAAATGAAGCAAATAAAACTTGAAAACATTTTTACCTTCACTTTTGGATAGAGAGCAAAAAGTTGTCTTTGGATTGGTTTTGAAAGTGACCCTGAGTTGCACCAAGTGAAGTCGAGGATGGAGAAGAATTCTCGCACCCCCAAGACATTTGTACTGTCTTCACCACCGCCTCCTCCACCAAACACATTACTCCCATAGTCGACCACAAATGAGGAGTAGTTCTTCAAACCAATAACTGGCACCATCAGTTCAAGCCATACTGTAAAAGCAGTAAGAAAAAAATTATATCTATTCAAATGCTTTATTAGTATATTGAATTTTCAATACATATTCACATATGCTAATAATTTTTGCTTTCTTTGTTAACAGGAAGCAACTGCATAAAAAGTGCAATTCTAAATTACCTTTTAAACCAATATTGAAGTTATTAATCCCGGCCTGTCCAATAGCCCACAGTAAGGAGAGGCAAGTAGGTGTCTGGGACTGGAAAGTCTGACGCAACTCACAATATGATGGCAAGTTCATCACACATACATGTGGACGGTGCATTGACATGAGCTGTTGGAAACATTGAAAAACATTATCCTATTTAGATTTTCAGACATGTACAATAAACAATATATATAAAAGATTATGACTTTAATGGACCAGACACTCCACCAGAGGGGTATCTTTTGAAATCGTCTATCCATAAATATTTTCAGCAGGTTCATACAATCATAATTAAGAAACATTTTTTCCTTTTTGTAATTTAGTGTATCACTTAGACAATCAACAGACCTAGTTAGCAATTCATACATATATTTTTGTTTAATCATGTAATCAAAAGTCACAATACCTGAATGAAAACTTTGTATCCAACCACACTCAGTCCCTTCACTTGCTCTTGTACCATGGATGTTACACAATGTCTGTGGAATGCTGCAAGCACCTTGTCATTGCAACTAGAGAGGGTGTCTAGTAACATCTGTTGAACAAAGAGCACATTATCATCAATACAAAACATTGTCTATTCACTTATTTTCCATGTACATAATTCAAAGTTCTTACTCTTGAATCAATTTTGGTATATCAGATATACAATGAATAAATTTCACATAGGAATGATAGTTTTTAATATTCATTTAGAGAAAGACAAAAAGATAACAAAGAGTAAAAGACTGATTATGAGAAGTATTAAGACTAAGAATGAGACAATAAGTAACAGTAACAGTAAGTGAAATTGAAAATGTTTACACATGACAATATAATATATCTTATATAGGAATGTGCAAGCAAGAACATGGGTGTGCTGAAGCCTTACCTTTTTAACTTGAGAAGGCATTAGCGTTGTGGGATATGAATCTGGCTTCCCCTTGAATATTGGATCTGGCATATTCACTGGGTTTATACGAACATTCAAGTAGGAAGCCAAATCCTTCAGCCAAATCAGGGGAGTATCCAGAAATCTTGCAGTCACCACATCAAGAAGATTCTGCATCTCTGCTACATTCAGCTAAATAAAATTTAAAAATTCATATAAATAAAAATGATCCTTCTAAATATATATGAAAACATATAGATATATAGATATACTCTTGAAATTAAAGAATTAAAAATTAAACACCCAATCATAAGCATCCTGGTCAATTAACCCATTCATGCTAGATGACATGATATCATGTCATCAGAATATTTTGCTCCTGCCAGATGATGTCCAATCACATTTCATATTTTTACATATGTATATAATCATTGGAGTTCCATTTTCATAAACCCTTTTTTTCACTAGGGAAAATAATGTAAAAAAAAATAAAAAAAAAACTTTTTATTTACCCGAGCTCTGAGAGGTGCAGCATAGCTTCGCACCAGGAGAGATCTTGTGCTTTGTGGCTGCGTGGGCTTGTTAGCTTGCCAGTGGGAGTGACATTTGGCAAATATAAGCCATATAAGCCCCAATACAAACGGATTAATCCCAACAGCTCGGGGAAATAATTTGAGTATACTATCCATCATATTTTATTAATATAAAAATTACCCATTTGAGATAAAAATAAAATACGCAAGGATGATGTTTTTCTCACCTTCTCTTTGATTCTGGATAAGAAGATTAATATTTTTCAATGAAAACATAAAAAAGTGTGGTTTAGAATGACTTTGGAAGGCAGTTTTGGCTCCACCTGGACATAACATTGGGTATTTCGAAATGCATAGGCCTAATGCCACAGACTATTCGGCCGCTGAAGCTGCAATAACCTGCTATACGCACAATCACCTAACGTGCCGGCCATACAAAAAGCCATGACATGATATCACATCCCCTGCAGCTAGCAATCCCACCACATGACGTGATATCATGTCATCTCTTTTTAACTGGTTAAGATGTGGCCTATCCTGGAAGAATTAATCATTGCCTATAAGGAGGACCTATCCAATTTCATAAACATTTATTTTCAATGGTTTAGTGTGTAGGTGAGAAGCAAGAAATGCAATATCTAAACTGTGACAATAATATATATTACATCTACATAATCAGCATTTTTCACATGTTGGAAAAGAAGTAATCATGGATACAATGGTGCTTCTAATTAGTCAGATCACATGTATATCTATTTTGTTGCTCTGCCTTCTCTTATTTAAGAGAGGGCTTAAATGAACTTTTGATATAATCACTAATACAGTATATATTACAAACACTGTAATTCTTCTTTAACCTTGATAGAAGCACTTATGGTAGATAACCCTAGTGGCTTTCAAAGCAAGTCTTTTCTCCTAGTTATACTAGCTATATTCTATCTAAATTCACTTGAAACTTCTGTGATGAAAGAGCTTCAATCTTAAGGACAACCTAATAGTGGTAATTGCTGCAGCATATTGGCTACATGCTTTTGAAAGAGAGAAACAAGCCTCAACCATAAAAAGGATATTCTGGGAAGATAGAGCTTGGACTGGTTCCTCACTTGACAGTAAATCAGTGATTTACAAGCTCTATCTTGCTAGAATATATATGGTGAATATTTGCTCGCCATTGCCAGAGTGCCAACATGTGAGGCCACATTGACTGCAATGGGACCAGTGGTGAACATGCAAGGATATTCTAAATATTTGTCATTGCTTTTACTATCAGAACTCAGGATAATGGACAGCAAGTACTTCTTACTCTTGATATGTCAAGAAAATTATTTCTTTGACTTAATTTTTCTATAAATAGTGCTGATGACAGAATTTCTATTTGAAGTTCTTTTGGTGAATAAATATTCACTATTTTTGAGGGTAAAACAATACTTAAAGATCTATATTCTTTTGTTAACAAAAAAGCAAGGATATTTTTTTACCTTTACCTCATAGCGACATAGGCACAGAGGCGCCTGTGATCATTGTGCACATGGTACACCATGTGGGTGAGTAGAGTAGACTGTAATTAAACCACATCTTTTATATCTTCCTTTACAGTTGACAGAAATATGGTGCAACCAAGGTACATTTGGCATATACCTATGTAAGTTAATCATATGGCACCCTGCAATTTCCCAGGTCATGCCCACCCCTACTATTGAGTCCTTGACTATGGGGTATAGGGAGGGAATCACAGATCATATCCACTGTATAGATGTAGTAGAGGGTAAGAGGAATCCATTGGTACTACTTTCATGGTATTTAGTAATGTGGCACTATCCTGAATATTTACCAAATATTTAAACAAATACCTACACATGTGCAAATGCAACCAAATGCACCCCTCTCCTGCCAGCAACCAACCTCAAGTGCATAATGCAGCATTAAAATTGATATTGAGAGTGAAATTATACACCCCTAAGATCTCACTGAAACCAAAATCAACACTTCCTCACCTTTCGTATAGCTTCCTCCAGCGTACCAGGCTGACGGACACTGTTACTCTTCTTCTCTGGTTTCTTCTTCTTTTGTTCATTTTTTTGTTCGTTTTTTACCTTTGGAGAGGCAGGTTTACGATTTTCTTTCCCTTCTTTCGCTGGCTCAATTCGTCCTGAAATAAAGAACCATTTTTATCTATTTATCTAGAAGGAATGACAAATATAAAAGCTACGGAAAACTGATACTTCATACCAGCTGTATAATGATAATCAACCAAATTTCTTCCATGACGTACCGTCTATATTCATATTGCTTTAAATATATGAATGTGACTGGCAGTCTGCAGATGCCATTATCCATCTTAGCTTACTTTTTATAACTTTAATTATTTTCACATGCAAATTTCATAATCTTAATTCTAATCATAAGAATATAAACACATTAACTTCCAAAATTATCAAATATTATGATCCTATTCTTAACCTTTCAAAAGAATCTATTTTACAGAAAAATAAGAATTATGCACTGATATCTTCTTATGTAATCTGATTCCACACGTGTAAACAAACCAATCTTGTGTCAAGGTTTGCAGTCATGCGAGTGCAGGATCTAATATCAGATCCTTAACCACTCTATACCCAAAATTATAGACAGAGGTTAGCAGACTGATGCTTGATCCTTACTTTAAAACATCCTACAATTTAATGCATGATTTGTGGACCTGGTCAGGTATCCCACTCTTTCTCAAAAAACGGTCTTCTGTCTTTGCATGTGAGGTCTTATTAGAATACAGTGCATGTGCAAGATCATATTGAAGGTAATATATTACTTCCCAATCTTTTTCCTTATCATTCTTTACCCCTGAAATCCTATTCACATTTCATCCTATTCACAACGATCACAGAAGGCCCATCAAAAACTGGTGGGAATATTTCCCACATTTTTTTCTTTCTTTTCTTTATGAATGCAACAAATGGAGTATCGACTAATATTTTGTGTACTGTTGGCAAGTTTCCTCCAGCCACACCCCCTATATCATCCCAATATCACAATGTCCCTTGGAGCATAGCATGGCATATTTCAAGCTGGCAACCCCCTCCTCTATCCATCATTTCATCTCACTCATACCTCCTCCCCACATCATACCTTACAAATCACATATCATGGTGTATGATTTTACATTTATTATTTATACATGTAAATCAGTATTTAACCCACACAGGACGGGTGGTACAGCATGTGTACCGCGCATTCAAAAGCCCAGTTGCCGGGCGGCACAGTATTGTGCCGGCCATTCAATTGATTTAGGCCTAATAATTCGAACGCCCCGGCA
>NW_028234404.1:14696260-14698760 GCF_977035675.1 Penaeus japonicus | reverse complement strand
AGAAGAGATTGAAGCCTTCCAGTTAAGAAGGCAAAGAGAAGATGATCCAATGGCAGCATTTTTAGGCAAATAAACTGAATCACTATATTGTCAACACCTGAGTTCTCATTTTCATGTTCATGTAATGAGAGTTATTGTGAATTATTGTATGTAACATAACCACCAAAATGTAACAAAATATTTGTTAACAGTTTCTTAAGGTGTTATTTCTTATGTATATGCAGATCTTGCTTGTGTTTGATTTGTGATGGGAGCACATGTACTTCCTGTATACTGTAGCATAGATTTTTTTCCCCCGGATTTTCAAGATGTGCAGTGTATAAGAATAAGAGATGGAACACTTTTTATGCCAATAATGTTTAGTGTCCTAAATTAACATGAGTAATTATTTCTCATTATATCTGGAATAATATTGGTAAATGTATGGTTCATATTTTTTTCTAATACAATAAGTAGATGATATTGCATTTTTATTAATCTCCCAAAATTATATTTTAGTAAAAGGTTTCAAAAATTTTTACCCAAAAGTTACTCAGTTGTCTCAATGATGGACTAAAATATTTTGAAAATAAATTGCTGGAAACACTTTTTAAAGTTATGGAAAATTTGTTTTACTAAATATACATATGTGTAAATCAAGTGGAACTGTCTATTTACAATAGACTTATTTGTAATTTATCAGAAGAAAATGTCAATGGTATATGACAGAAAAGCTTTCATGAGAAAAGCAAGAAAAATAAATACATAAGTGTGTGTAGGTCTAAGTGGATATTAATATATTAAGAGATGTGTGTGCGTGTACGCTCGCTTGCACGCACTTGCCCCTTGCTGATAAAGCCACTTTCCTACACACCTTATATAGAAAAGAATAACAAAAAACAAAAACTGGTTCAAATTTAATATAACTTACTCCAGAAATACAAAAAATATCTAACAAAAAGAAGTTAGACTAAGTTTTATTTAATAAGTTTATTATATTTGCTAATTCATTTGAAAATTGATAGTGACAGCACCTTATGAATTTTGGATAATTAGTAAGAGAAACAAAGTTTATGACAATGATTCATTCTGCCACTGTATGTGTAGCCTGTAAGTGTAAAACATTAAAGTTACAGAGCTCTAGAGAACAATACTATGTAAGAAAGCATGGTTATAATGTTTTTGTTTATCATATTATTGCCTATGATTCCATTTTTTCTGTAATACTCAAACTCTGAATTGGCATAACATTCCCACTATCTTGTTTTATATATATATTTTAATATATAAGGAATTTTCTAAAAAAGAAAAAGAAAAATTCTTGTAAAGATTCACATACAAGGTAAACTTAAATATTGCAAGCACTAAAGTGTAGCCAAACTGCCATCACCAATGTGTTGACACCACAACAGAATAACATGTGACACTCAATTCAGTAATAAAAAGGCCCTTGAACTCTAGACACAAACACAGCAGTCACGTTTCAGACATTATCATGATGACATGTAGTCATTACAGAAAGGCTAGATCATTTAAGTATATATATATATATATATACATATATATATATATATATATATATATATATATATATATATATATATATATATATATATATGTATATATATATATATATATATATATATATATATATATATATATATATATATATATATATATATATATATATATATATATATATATATATAATCTTTATTACTTAAATGGAAGAGTTTAAGTGATATAATAACCTTTTGTAGATTTCTAGATTACTATGTAACCTGTTGAGAAAGAACTACTTATTGTGACAATGTAGTATTTTACAGGTTTACCACTAATTGAATAAAACTGAGTGCATGCAGCACAGTGGTATTGGTCATACCATCCTCGTGCTTCGCCTTATAATGTGTTTTTCCGGGGATCTTTAAGAGTGAAAGAAACAACGGACCCAACGAAGATGGGAAAATCTTTGAATATCCAAGTTGGAGGAGATCCTTTGAAGCAGAAGTAGAGAACAAATACCCTTCACCTACAGAAATGTTGTATTATTTGGGAAGATACACATTAGGGAAGGCAAATGCATACCTGAAGACAGAAGAAGCTTAGATCAAAGCTAAAAATGCTTTGGCACAAAGGCACGGAAGTAAGCTGCAGTTAGCTAAAGCTTAACCCTCTCTGGACGGGTGGTACAGTACTGTACCGCTCATTCAAGAGCCCAGTGGCCGGACGGCACAGTATTGTGCCAGCCATTTAATTGATTTAGGCCTAATAATTCGAAAGCCCCGGCATTGTGACACTCAAGGCTAGAATGCCCCCGTCGTGAATGGGTCAACCCATCCACGACAGGGGAATTCTAGCCTTGAATGTCACAATGCCGGGGCGTTCGAATTATTAGGCCTAAATCAATTGAATAGCCGGCACAATACTGTGCCGCCCGGCCACTGGGCTTTTGAATGAGCGGTACAGTACTGTACCACCCGTCCAGAGTGGGTTAATATGATAGGCTTGACAAGTGGCCAGA
>NW_028234404.1:14651260-14688760 GCF_977035675.1 Penaeus japonicus | reverse complement strand
TTGAAAAACGTACCCACATAAGCAGTGGAATTCCTTAAATATTATTGATCAATATCTGGTTTATAGAACTGTTGTGAACTAGTTGTGTTCTATCATATGGCATATGTTTCGAAATTAGTAAAATTAAAAATATCTATATAAAATATATACAATATCAAGAAATTCCTCTCAAGTGGGCCTCAAAAATAATTGGGGACAGTTGATAAATAATAATAACAAAATATAACAAATTACTTACAGACATTAAAACAACATTTATTTTTCCATTAACTGGCTATGCCTCCAAATTTCAAGCTGAATTAATCTCAAAGTAAAACAAATGTTATATTTAACCAGGGAAATTATGGGCTATTATTGTCAGGATCCCCTTACAGCTACAGAAATGAATTTTGTCAAATGTTGGCAGCTGTGAATTTGTTCACTTATTTGAGCAAAACCTCTGGTAGCAATATTAACTTCTGCCCAGAGCTGCTTGATGACAATGATAATAATAATTATATTCATAATTATAATAATAATAATAATAATAATAATAATAAAAATGATAATAAACAGTTCTTATACTGTAAAAATATCTATGAGAATTGAAGAAGGTCTCTTAACCAATTCAACCCTTTTATTTCAACTGATTATTTTTGTTTGATCTCAGCCTTCCCAAGCCTGACTGCGAACAGGCACCTCCTCTCCTATCTTCCTCATCATCAGATGTGCATACAACTGGTGCCACTGCCCCTCGCGTTGATGTAGCCTGCATTAGCTCAGCATCTGGTCCTGTGCGATTTTCATAAAGTAACACATTTAAGGTCTCTTCATAGATTCTTGCTTCCGGGAACTCAACCTGAAAAGGCAGATAATTGTATCAACCAGAAAAATAGTAATAATAAAATAAAAGGAAAACTGCTTATAAGTTTTCGTAATTTCTAAATCCACAAAATATTGTAAGATTATTAATACATATTTTCTGAAAAGTCTGAACTTAATATATTTACTGGCCAACTCTAACCAATGAACTTCACACAACACAATTGTTCTCATCTTAAATTCAAATTTCCATGGACATACTGGTAAACAAACACCTACTGGTATTTCAATTCTGAACCTCTAAAGGATGTGTATACTAAATTTAGTCATGCTTAGTGAAGGCAGACAAGTATAATCTGTACCGATATTCCACAGGCAGCCAAAAAAATTTGCAGACTGACTTAGAGTAGATAGAAGAGATTGTTTAATGCAATTCTGCATCAGATCTTAAAATGGTGTACACTTTATGGGGTTAATATAAATTTTGAAGAAAAAAACACAAACAATAACAATGTATATGTTCTACAAACTTCCTTAGCACAGACAAAAAGATTCCAACTCAGCTAAATGCATTTATATACTCTATCTTTCTTCTCTTCACATCATTTATTTGCATATATCTATAGAACAAATCTTTGTTTTTTCCATAAAAGCAATCATTTGCTCATTATTTCTATCACTCCTACATGGTTGAAAACTTTAACCAAATTTTTATTCCCATTTACTATTATTATTTCAGAACTACCTGGACTGCCAGCATCTGCTTTCTCTCTCTCTTGATAAATATATCTCTTACAGAGTAAACATATCTGTATAACAAGTCCCTAAAATTAAGAAATAAACAAGCCTTAACCTATTGACAGCAGATGGCATGATTTGTTGTCAAGGCAGAGTTGGTTGTAAATGCGGATGGCTCCGTGCCATACAATATAAGCCTGCCACTTGACTGTATACATATTTTATTGTAAACTGCGACTAATGGGTTAATAAAAGATAAACAAAGCTCGTGTGAAAAATAAAGCCAACACTGTAGAATGCTATCCTTTCGTAGATAAGCAAGCGTTGATTAGCAAACACAGCCTCCACTACGGGTCAGCAGGTAGGTTGATCTTTACACAACCCAACTGAAGACTCGTCGGAGATGCCATGTCAAATTTCTCTCTCTCTTCTTTCTTCACATTCTTTAAATACTTACCTAAGTGGGGGACACACATATACATAGAGTGTACATGAGAAAAACATAAGACTACTGATGAAAGTATTAACCCATTCATGACAGATGGTGTCAAATCATGTCATCGGAATATTTCTCACACGATGGATGATGTCCAATCATGTTATGAAGTTTCCTCATACATCCACATTGTACATAGTTCTGCTTGCATGTATACATTGTGCATAGTTCAACTTGTATACAAACATTATAGTTTTATTTGTATATATATTTTTCAAGTTGTGATTGTTAATATATAAAGACTTTGAATTCCTGTCAATGTTTTAACTATATGTGATTAAACCTTACCTTTGTATGCTTCCTATCAGTTGCATATACAATGGATGTACAACACACTTCTGCTACTTTCTTTCCATGTCCATAGAATGCCCAAAGACATATTTCATTAGATCCTATTACATTCTTAATGAATAAAACACGTCGACTGAATCTCAAGGCAAGTCGATCAAAATGCTCAATGTTCTTCAATAGGTTGTCATCTGATGTACTGTAAAGGAATGCAATGATATTAGAAATACATAATACTGAAGCAAGACAAAATATATAACATATTATCAAGGATAATCATAAATAATAATAATAATAATAAAAAAAACATTCGCCTTGCCTTGTATATGAGTATTTATTGTTATGTCGATTTACAAGTAATTTAACAACTGGCTTGGTAGTTGACTGTATGAGCATTTGTTCCTCCTTCTGTGATGTAATGAGAGGAACACAGCACACAGGATCTTTCACAGGATCTTTCTCAGGTTCTTTCTGCTTCATTGCATCTTCGCACTCAGCTATAAGGTCGCTCATGCAGTAATACCTCGCCTCTGCCAATAACTCCTGCAAGAAAATTTTGTAAAATGAACCTCTAACATATTATAAAAACAGTTAATTCTATTTCCTTCAAACCTATTTACAGATCAGTAAATTAAGTAATATAAAAAAAATCTATATGTTACATATTATTCATGCAATAAAGAAAATACACAAAACCACACATCTTAACCCTTAAAGATTGAGTAGTATCAATGAATACCAAATTGATGTATAGCATAAAAACAATGTCATCAATAGAGCAAATGCTAGCAAAAAGGAAGAAAAATTACTTTTGATGTTTTGATGGGCAGACTGAACAGTTTTGAGTTCCATCTGAAGTATCCAATGCTGCTTTAGCATTTTGAAAATCTTAGGAAGGCCATAGTGACCATCCCCCCAGAACAAACTGACTATTTTATCTCTTTTTAAAATGATTTTTGATTCTCCATCATCCTTATCTCCTTAATCTTAGTACAAATATATCTAGCCCCATCTCATGGTGCAACCTCCTGATCTTGTCCCTCAGCTGCCCACCTATTCACTTCTGCCCATCCTACTCTTTTATAAGTCTTGAATTCAGTCTTTAAACTGTTTGGTTTATATTTGATATCACCTATTGAGGACATGTGTTGTCCACTATGGTTTTATTTTTTTATCTATTTTACATTTAGATGATTCTCACACATTTAGTCACCAGACTTCATCTGTTTACCCCTACACATATACATACACCCTCTGTGTCAATGAACTAAAAATCCTGTTTCTGAGGAGTCAAAATCTATGAGCCTGGATTTCATAATGTCATGTGTCTGACTTCAGCAAGATATATCCAACCCTGTCTTGTCATACCATCAAGCAAAGGCATGAAATAAAATATTAACAAACATGATGGCTTCGTCTGTGCGACAAGAGCAATCACTGTAAATAATTTCCAATAGATTTGAAAGAAATAATAAATAATAGGAACATTGGTACTACTGATACTTTATATATGCTTCAACTTATTCTTAGCTAAGAAAAGGATGTGGAAATTTATAGTCCTTATGTGTCATTATCTCCTAAACAGAAAACTTTCAAAATGGCCATCCTAAAGTTTAGAAATATTCACAAGAGTGACATAGATACAATAAAATCATCATGCCTATCAAAGACTTTATTTAAACATAATGTCACAAACCACAGTCCAACCTGCATTTTGGTGAGATTAGCAAGGCTGGAGTTGAACCGCCTCAATCACAGCTTGGTCAGTTTCACAACATAGCTTATGCAACTCCTAAGTAAATCACATAAAATATCCTTACCTCCAACTCCCGCTGGTTCTCTGGCATTGGTATACTTTCATCTCTTAGGTAGTTCAAGATTGTGCCAAAATGTTTTCCACACCGGTCAATCAGTATCCAACCTGAAGACATTTTTATCCTGTTTAGAATTTCTTACAAAAAAGAGGGGGTGGGATGACTAAAAGCTCTTATTTTCAAAATGGCAAAAGGCTGTTAATGTAACAATGTCACTTACCTTCTGAGTCTGTTAAAACTTCCATCCGTCCAGAGAACATTGCTCTCAACATGTTATCATGTTTTGTGAGAGTTCCTATAGTTGTGTAGTGTAAAGACCCACCCACATTTAGCTTTACATATTGGGATGGGCTCCCTTTAATAACCTGAAAGAAAATCATTGAAAGCTCTTCACTAAAATACCTTCAAGGATATCAAAACTTGTATATAGCAAGATGTTATCAACTATATACTGAAAAAGTGATTAATAAAAAACTACATACATATATTTATAAATTTTCTATCCAAAGCAACAAGACTATAACTGAAGGGTTAGTGTAAGAAATTCTACCTTTTTATGGTCTCCCGACATCTCTGTGGTGGGGGAAGGTGGTGACACCACCACCGTCCGTGTCGACTCCAGTGTCACGTCCCGTGTAACGTCTTGCACCCCCGCCACCACGACTCCGCAACTGTTACTGATGCACCTATAAAATGAGAAATACAAAAATGGTTACTTACAATCTTAAACATAACCTAAATTTTTCCAAAACCAAAGCTCCTTTGACTGGATATTGGAGCCAGCCCCCCAAACACCTGGATATTTTGTAAAACCTAAACAAACCTATGGCTAAACCTAGCCTATATATTGTTCTCCAGAGAAAGGTTTTGGTCATGCTCTATGCCAAATTAAAACTGCCATATTTACTGGTACAAGATTTAAACATAACAAAATTCTGAAGAAAAAAATTAAGAGATATTGTGAACATAAGGATAAGGATAAGCCAGATTTGCGGAGCAGATGCTGCGCCGGGCTTGTATGCACTAAGGCGAGCCCACCTGTGTCAGCGTGTGCTGACTCGTGAGAGAATGTGCCAACAAGTGTTGACTCGATCTGAGCTTGGTCCTTACCCAACGCAGTGCCCAGCTACGTCGGTAACCGCCAGGTGACAGTGGAAGCTCACGAGCTTGGACGGGGCTCGATCTGCCTACCACGGGGATGTGAAGTCGACACGCTACCGCTGAGCTAACCAGACGGCTTATTGTGAACAGTCATTGGTATATAAAATACCAGAGGCTCAAAACTGGATTTGTTTTCAGATTAAACTGAACTGACTCTTCTATTCAAATCCACTTGAAATATGCTATGATACAACACAATTGTATCTAGTGATTACCCTAACCTCTGCAGCATCAGTGCTCTAGCAATGACCAAAATACATCCACCTTCTATATTCTGGTTCTTCTATTTTAGGTTCCTTATTTGACAATATATTGCAAGGGAGCTCTACAAGCATAATCTTGACAGAATATATGTGGCTATTTATTGGCTGATGCACAGCTGTTAATTCCTAAAGAATGGAATCCCTCAATTTAATCTTGCCCTCCAGACCACACAGACATACAGATAGAAATAATATCTATAATCAAAATTTAAAATGTTCCCCATACATATTAACCCATTCATGCCGGTTGATATCCTATCACATGGTCGCAAAATATCCCCATCGTGCATTTTCTTGTCAATTTCCAGGAGGGCCAGTTGTGATGTGCTGAAACGTCAACACTAAAACACTAGATTGTTCTTAAATATAATAATTATTCATAATTTCTTAGACTCTGTTACTTTACTCTAGTTTGAATGTCATAAAATGTGATATAACATAAAAAAAAAAAAAAAAAAAAAAAAAAATGATATCACAGAAAACTATGTGATACTGATAACATGGTAATTTCTGCTATTGTTTGGTTGAATAAAAAGATCAGTCACAGAAATATTATAAAAACAAACGTGATTAGCTAAGAGAAAAAAAGAAAAAGAAAAAGAAAAAGAAAAAGAAAAAGAAAAAGAAAAAGAAAAAAAAAGAAAAAAAAAAAAACTACTACTAATGTAATACTATTTCTAATTTGTTGGTACTCATGATATCATGTAACATCACATCACAGGTAAATGTACATACTCCTATGTACACATATGATTATTTATATTGCTGTTCTTTTTGTTTTGGAAGAAGAAGAAGAAGAAGAAGAAGAAGAAGAAGAAGAAGAAGAAGAAGAAGAAGAAGAAGAAGAAGAAGAAGAAGAAGAAGAAGAAGAAGAAGAAGAAGAAGAAGAAGAAGAAGAAGAAGAAGAAGAAGAAGAAGAAGAAGAAGAAGAAGAAGAAGAAGAAGAGAAGAAGAAGAAGAAGAAGAAGAAGAAGAAGAAGAAGAAGAAGAAGAAGAAGAAGAAGAAGAAGAAGAAGAAGAAGAAGAAGAAGAAGAAGAAGAAGAAGAAGAAGAAGAAGAAGAAGGATATATATACACAAGTATAAACCATGTTTTTTGATGCCCCACTAAAATATTGCTTCCAATTTCCATTGACATTATCACAGAGAGGTGAAGAATGTAGGCAAAGTTCAATAAAAATAACACTAGAAAAGCATTACTGTAACATGACTTTATACTAAAATAACTCCTATGAACATGGCAATATTTTTACATGCCTTTACACTGTAGATGCAATCATGTAAACCATATGGATAGGGTGGGTGAAAAACACTCTGAGAGGTTCAGCGCAGCCCCAAACAGCGTGAAAACACTTGTTATCTTCCCGGCAAAAGCGGGAGTAGGCAAAAATGTGTATTGTCATGAATGGGTTAATGAGTATGGAAAAAATATGGAAATGCAAAAAAACATTTATAATACAAGGTATTAAATAACCTATCATGTATACTTATAAAAACAAAACAAACAGAAAAAACATCAAAATGCAAGTAACATAGCCAAACCAGGAGACAAATATATGAACAGGAAGGAAAAGGTCTTTGGAGTTGGGTAAGGGGATGGGATGATGGGTGCAATGGTCTACTATGATTGGAGGGGGCATGGAAGGAGGACTGAATGAGAGATGAGGCCGCCCAGATACGTAGGAGAAGACCTAGTGGAGGTGGTGGTGGTATGGGGCTATATGGGAGAGGGGCCAACATACCTCTCTGTGGCCTTGTGGTTAGAAAAAGGTGCTAAAAGGAGTTGGGATAAACAAAAATGGAAAAGCATGGTGAAGAGCATTCAAAGGTTCAGTTATCATCAGAGAATTCATAACCAAAATAATAATTCAAGTAATAAGATGTCACACAATTACACTTCTCGAATATGATTTGGCACACGTTCTAAAAACACCCACAAGCTTACACCTGGCAACTTAGTGAATTCCAGCAATGCCCAACCATCTTTCAGTATGTAAACTTTAGAAGATAGAGGCTACAAACAGCAATCACTTGATACCTTGCCACCAATGGGTCACAGGGAATTTCAAATAGACATGAACAGTCTATATGATTAAAAGAAAAAAAAAGGTACTGTTTTGAAAGATGCTATATATTACTTACACTGCACAAAATGTATTTTTCTTAATACTTTGACAACTGATTAGACTAATTCCAAACCGTTCCTTTAAAAAAAATTAAAATCTTTTCTATCCATATATGTCATCTGAGAATCAACCCTCTGTACCCCCCCGCCCCTCATTCTGAACCTAGTTATGAACTAAATTAATTGAGTTAGTTTCAAGACACTGTAAAGTAACTTGTGATTGTGTTAGAGATTGGCAAATTACCTTAGTATGACTATATGATTGTCATAATGTCCATTTTCAATACAAGCAATTATCCCCTCAGTATCCAATAGGCTTAGGGATCCCATGTGAAATTGGGAGTTTTTGGTGGAGTGAGGGAAGCACAGAACATATGAATTACAGTATATTTCTTTCTATTGTAAAAAATAATATTAAGAAAGGTGGTTTTCTTACAATTTACTCACCCACATGGCATATCATGCACAAAGCTATCACCACTGGGTTTACATTTAACAATGTGCATCCTGAGTGCACAATCAATGTATATTGCAAATCAGTATCAAACAAGTACACGCACGTGCACATACATACACAAGCACACACACATACATACATCACGCACACAAAAGATACAAGATCCAGCTCCATGCCTCAAGCAGTCAAACTACTCAAAGCTCCAAACAATAACCAACAGGGCCAGTTGATTGAAGGTTTGTTTTCATTCATCCTCATCTATAGACAAATTGAATGTCCAAGAATCCAATTTTCCAATGGATTGCTCTTTCCTAAACAAGTGGACATCAAGTAAAACATAAATCTATTTGTAACTTCTTTGTCTGGAAAGGATGGTAATTAAAGGAGCTGCTCCAGTAATATTTCTATATAAAATATTTTCTCAATTTTCAATTTCCCTTGGTAGTGTTATAGATGAAAAGTTTCTTTGACTTCCTGGGGTTATCGATTCCATACACTCTTCTGTGAAAGCGTCATTATTATCAATTAAAAACTACACCTAGATTTTGTCACAAGTTCTTCCCATATGTAAGTGGTATATAAATAAAAAAGCAAATATCAACAGTTACCCTGGATCATATGTATATTGCTTAATGCATTGGATTTGTCAACTATTAAAATCTAAAGATAAAATGGTACTTTTATTTCAGGATAATTATTTTAAAAGACACTTACGCATAATAAATGTTATCTTGGAAAAAAAATCTAACAAAGGAAACAGATAATAATATAAAAATGACATGTGATAGATAAATACTAAAGCTATCTTTGAAATATGAGGCCAGAAGTTGTTAAAATTAGCTGTCAAATTTGATTTTCCTTTATTTTTAAAACAGTGTAATTAGAATGGTTTACCTGGTAGAAGAATCACATCTCAAATTCTTACACCCATGAGAAAAAATAAGCCATAAACGAACATCAATAAAACGTACCTCTTCTGACATTTACTTGACATACCCAGTGTTAATTAAAACTACAATGCTAATGGATAGGACAAATTACCTTAAATATTGAGGGGAAACTGCTCAAAACACCAACAACCAGAACAAAGAAACGATCTTCCTCCGTGGACGGAACGTAGGATGCGTTTTGGTGGTGAAATACGACCAGAAGAGGAGCCTGATTCACTGACTCACTGACTCACTCCCCAAAATCCCAGAGTCGCTATGATTCAATATGCACATAAAATTTATAATCACCAAGCAATTGCAAGTCTGGCACAAGTAACAACACCCAATGTACCTCCGATGAGAATAGCAAAGTTCCTCTGTCGTGATTTAGAAGAAAAAAACGCACTAGGACTCCATAACAATAACAAGAACCTCGGAAAATGTTCTTTGCGAGCTGGTTATTGGGTGGTATCTCGTCTCTTCCTTTTCCTACTTTTTCACCAAAGGATAGAGAGAATCATACAATAATTAAAGCACAGACAGACACAGAGACAAGCAGAACCATAAAGAAACACAAACTTGCCGGAAAATGTTTGCTGGAATTGCGCAGGAGTGAAAAATGAGAAGAAGTTTTAGCAGACACCTTCTACGTCCGAGCGACCATCTTGCTCTTACACGCTCCTTCACATAGATCGTTTTTTCTCTCTCGGGATAATTTTCTGGAGGACTTCGCTCTTTAAACGTAGTTAGAAAAAAATAAAAAGGTGCAAATATCTGGAAGGAATGTCGATAAATGGGCGTGATTTCCTTGGTAATTTATGGGAGAAATTTGGGATTGGGTGTGATTTTTGGAAAAAAAATTATCAATATTGGCCATTCATTGACCTAACAATTCTAATCAATAATAACAATGTATTATCTATGCATTTTAGAGACGGTGGAATAAGAAATGTAAATATAACGACCATTTAATTTCATTTCGAATGCACAAGCAATGGCGTTCTAAAGACCTGAGAACAATATTCAGGAATACGCAACCCCCTTAAAAGGGAAAAAAAAAAATAAAAAAAATTAAAAAAATCACAGAAATAGACAAAAAAAAAATAGAGTGGTTACAATGATAATGATAATAACATTGATGATATTACTAATGTAAAATTGATAAAAATTATAATGATTATAGTAAAGATAACAATAATTTTTAAAACCATTACCATCACCATATATCATTTTTAAAATTTATAATTATTATTATTAAAATAAAAATAATTATCATAATTATAATTAATTATTAAAAATGTAAAAAAAAAAAAATTTAAAAAAAAAAAAATAGTTATTAGTAATGAAATGATAAATAATGAAGTAATAAAAGTTATAAAAATATATTAAAAAAATGGAAATAAAAAATTTTAAAATAAAAAAAAAATTAAAAATAAAATAATAATGATAAAAAAAAAATGGAATAAAATTATTAATAAAAAAAATGATAATATCAAAAAATAGGATAAAATAATGATAATAATAATGAAAACTAAAAATAAGAATAAAAAAAAAAATGCTAAAAAAATAAAAAAATTAATGATAAAAAAAGTAATATAAATGATATAATAATAATAAATGAAATATAAAATTATAAATGATAAAAATTAATGAAAAAAAAAAAATTTAAAAAAAATAGCAATATTAAAAACTGATGATTAAAAAAAATGATAATGCTAATAATAATCAATAACATGATAAAATATGATCATAATAATGATAGTAATAATTTTTATTTTTATCTTTAGAATAATAATAAATATGATAATAATGAGGGTGCGAATAATAGTATTAATAACAATATTCATAATAACATCAATGATAATTATAGTGAGGACATGAAAAAAAAAAACATAATGAAATATAATGAAAAGAAAAAAATAATGATAAGCAAAATGACAATACCAAAATCAACAATCATATAATCATGGGAACAAATAGCCTATAGTAATAGTAGTAACAACAGCACCGGTAGGAGCAGTAATAAGTAACAGTTGTGATAGTAACAGCAGCACCGGTAGAAGAAGTAAAAGTAACAGTAGTAATAGTAACAGCAGACCGGTAGAAGTAGTAAAAGTAACAGTAACAGTAGTAATAGTAACAGCAGGCCGGTAGAAGTAGTAATAGTAACAGCAGCACCGGTAGAAGTAGTAAAAGTAACAGTAGTAATAGTAAGAGCAGACCGGTAGAATAGTAACAGTAACCGGTAGAATAGTAACGGTAATAGTAACAGTAGTAACAGTAACAATAGTAATAGTAACAGCAGACCGGTAGAAGTAGTAAAAGTAACAGTAGTAATAGTAACAACAGCACCGGTAGAAGTAAAAGTGATAATAATGGTAGTAGCAGATAGAAGCAGTGGTTATAGTAGTAGAAGTAATAATAATAGTAGTGATAGAAGAATGCTTACCTAAAATACAGAGAAAAACGAAAAAACGAAGAACGCGACGGCTTCCGCGTCCTCCCCGCTCGGAACGTTCGGGCCAGTACGTTTTGGTGGTAAATTTCACAGGCAACACCCAACAAGAACAAGGAGACTAATAATGATGATAGTGACAGCTACAACAGCAATAATGATAATAACAACAGCAACGATAATCATGGTGATGACAATAATGATGATTATAATAATAATGATAATGATCGATTGATGATGATAATAAGGATAATGATAATCTATCTATATGTCTGGCTGTTTTTATTGTAATGTTAATAATACTAGTGATAATGATTATAATAACAAAAACGATAACAACAATATTAATAGTAATGATAGTAATAATGATAATAATGATGAGAGTAAAACCAAAAAGAATTGTGATAACAGTATTATAATGAAAATAATAACAATAATACTGATAATGATAATAATAATGGTAATAATAGAGATGATAATGAAATGAAGACAAAAAAAGAGAACAATAATAACATTGATAATGATAACTCGTGATATTACTACAACTAACAATAATGATAATGATGATAATAAGAATGATCATAATAACGATAATGATATTGATAACAAAAAAAAATAATGCTAACCATAAAATTGATATGAGAGTAATAATGATTATGATAACAATGATAATGACATTCATGATACCTCATACCAATATCAACACTTTTTTTGGCATTGTTATCATTATCCTTATTGTTAGTATCATTATTATGAGTAGTAGTAGTATCATTTTTACACTTATCATCATTATCATTATTATTACTGTTATAATTGATGTTACTATTAATATAGTGATTATTAACATCATTACTATCACTACAACTACTATTATTATCATCATAGTTATCACTATTACTACTATCAAAATGTTATCATTACAATTATTCTTATGATTATCATCATTATCATTGCTATTATCATTATCATTATTATTTTTATCAATATTATTTATAATATTATCATTGTCATTATTATTTTCATTATTGTTATTGTTACAATGATAATTATATTCATTATAATTGTTATTATTATCATATTTACTATAAATACTATAATCGTCATTATTAGTCTCATCATCATCTTTATCATTATTATTATCATTATCATTAGTAGTAGTAGTAGTGTCATTATTATTAATATTAGTAGTAGTAGTAGTACTATTATCATTAATGTTACTATTATCATTATTATTATGAATTTACTATCATCACTGTTATCATGATATTAACATTATCATTATCATCATTATTACTCTTGTTACCATCATTATCATCATCATCATCCTCATTCTCACCATCTTCATCGCTATCATTAACAATAATGCACGTGTCTGTGTTTGTATTCATAACAATGGAATTTACCATATAGATTAGCAGTATTTGTTCTATTCATCTTTTATGGTCTTGAAGAACTACTATTTGACTTTGATCATAATATTACGCGACCTAGAATAATTTTATTATATTAGATTATTGATCAAATCTGATTACGTTGAGGGAATGGTTGTTTACAATTGAGGATGACTGAATTGTTCATTTTGACTGAATGGTTTTTGTTTACTGTTGATGATGACTGGATTATTCATATTGACTGAATGGTTCTTGTTTACTGCTGATGATAGCTGAAAGGTTCTTGTTTAATGTTGATAATGACTGAATTGTTCATATTGACTGAATGGTTCTTGTTCACTATTGATGATGGCCGAATTGTTCATGTTGACTGTATAGTTATTGTTTACTGTTGGTGATGACTTAATTGTTCATGTTGCCTAAATAGTTATTGTTTACTGTTGATGAGCGAATTCTTCATGTTGCCTGAATGACTATTGATCGTGGTTGATGCTAATGAATCCGACCGCATGCGTGAATCCCGACCGCGAACGCCGTGTTTGCATTCCGGGAAGAGAATTTCGGAAGCGGAGCGAGAAATCGACGCAGCGAGTTCACTCTTCGTCTGTCAGTGCATACCGGTGACTAACTGAAGTAGAAGCTTTCACTAAAACGATGGCTGATGAGACTCTTGCGAAAGCAGGACTGTACTTCGATGAGCTTAATAAGATCAGAGTTTTAGAGCCAGAAGTTGCTCAGCAAACTGCAGAACTAAAGGACGAATGCAAAGAATTTGTGGATAGTAAGTATAGGCTGGTTTTGTATATTGGATAGAAGTTTAGATCGGAATGGAAGATTTTAATGACATCGGGCTGTTATAATTCTTGCTTGTTTTGTAATTTTCTTAACGAAATTCCGAATTCATTCCATTGTCAAATTTTGATAATGAGAGTGGAAAGGGAATATACTGTTTACTCTTTATGAATATCCTAAATCACTGCTGCTATGGATGTAGTAGGGATGGTTTTACTGGGTAATGACTTTCAAATTCTAAAGGGATTTAGAGTTAATAGGCATTGGTGTTATTAATAATTTAATATAGAAATTATGGTAACTATTGTGTGGCAGAAACTTTTTTTTTTTGTTTACTGATTCTCTGAATAGAGATAGTTAAAACTATTCTGTCATATGGATATGGTAACATCTTTGTTAACCAATTATGGATGTGATCCAAGCCACCTGGCCATCAGTGATAGGACATCTGCCATTGCGGACAACAGTCAAATGAGGAAAATGTACTCTCTTTTTCATCAAAACTATCATAGAATAAGGATTTAGGCTGGCTTTTAAAGCCTATAGAAGTTAGCACTACAATAGTAATAAAACTTTAAAACTTTGAGTACATCTAGTCATCCCCCGGAAATGAGTTAAAATATTATACTGTGGCAATATAGAGCTTGTTTATCTCCCTGATGATTTACCATTAAATATGGAATGGGTTCAAGATGTGCATTGCCAGAATATATGTGATTTAGCTTTGTTGGCCTTTTCTGGAGCGCAAAGTATGGAGGCATTGGTGATGGCTTAACACTGCATTGGTATTATTGGTTTGGACTTGAGATTGTAGGTTTTCCATCACAGATCACAACAAGTTTTAAATGGATTTGGATAGAATATAGCCATTATAAGGACAAGAAAAAATTCTCATCTTGAAGCCAATGTGGGTATATGTTGCGCATTACTAAGATATCTTCCTCAGTCATGTAAATATAGTTTTATGATAAAAAGTGATTAGACAGGAATAGCATACACCAGCAAAATATTGCGTGCAATCTGGATGTCAGTTTGTGTATGATGATTAACCTCCTTTTAAAGATTTATTTAATATTTACAAACCTGGGTATGGTTGCATGGATAAACCAGGATGTCCATAAATCCTAAGCTACAAATACATGTCTTATAAACAAAATATCATTATAAAGTACTGTCTTCCTAAAGTAGTGTGGTTTGAATTGGTTTAGTTGTATAGTAGTTGAGAAGCAGTAGGTTTTTGAATGGAGATGCTTGAAAAGTATCCTCTAGCCTTGATATGACACCTGTAGGGTTAGCTATTTCCAGCCAGCTCATACTTGCCATAACAAGACATAATTATGAATTAATATCCTTCTGGGACAGTGTGGTGTTGAGCTGGTTTTGTTATGTGTCTTGGTTGAAAAGTAATGTCTTGTTGAATGAAGGTAAAAAGCGTACCTTCTTCTCAATTGAGACACCTAGCTCATTAGGACAGTGAAGCCTATACTTGTCAATAACACCTCGAGGGTCAATGGAAAGTTGTTGATTGATGCGTCAAATTTAAGTCTGTTGTAGTCCTGTCTCTGATGGAATATCAACAAAGGTATAGTATGTGAATAACTACTAATTTATTGTCTTTTCAGAAATTGTTGAATTTCACCAGCGAGCAGACAATTTCATCCAACTTGCAGATTCATTAAGTGCTGCAGTAGAGACAGAGAAGATGCGTGCCATTGGCTCCAGGAATTTGATAAAAAGTATGAGCAAGCAGCGTGAATCACAGCAACTACAATTAATGGTTAGTAAAGGGAGAGAAAAAGAAATCCAGAGACAAGAGTTTAGGGACTGAGCCAGGTGCATAACCAAATACAGTGTGTATGGAATCAAGAATATAGAATTTCATCATTGTCGTCGTCACCATCATCATCATCATCATCATCATCATCATCATCATCATCATCATCATCATCATCATCATCATCATCATCATCATCATCATCATCGTCATCGTTATTCAACTGTAAAATGTTGCTTATTATTAGTATATGCATATAAAATTTAAATTATTTAAAAACTACAAGTATCTCAGCTAATAAATATGTAAAGCATAGATATATTCCCACATTTTTCATTGCAGGCATTGATTGGAGAGAAGAAATTGGAATTGGAGAGGCTACGTGTTCAGTATGAATCTCTACAAAGAACAGAAGCAGAACAACTAGAATTCATTGAACAATTTATTTTACAAAAATAAGTATTTGCACTGCATTTATTTCACATTAATCACTTACAATTTTTTCTCCAGCAAATCTTATGCAAGGAATTAATAATTACTAAAGCAAGTTCAATGTTTGTAATTCATACATTTCACTAGTGCAAATAGTTGATTTTATGTTTGTCTCAAATTGACTTTGTTGTTGAATTCCCTATACAGTGAATAAAGATCTGTATTGGAAATTTTTATGTTATTTTATTGACCTGTAAAACCTTAAACTGATAATTTGACTGAAATATAATTTCACATTTTAGAATCAAAATTATAAAAACTGGAAATACATTTGGCATATTACATGGATAACTAGTTATACCAAAGAAGTCTGATAACTGGTTAGATTTAGGTATATGGCTGGGCAATTCTATTCATAAAATTGTAATATAATAATTCCATTATCCAAAAGCTCTCGTTCAATCTATATTCTACCAAATTACTTTTACAGAATAGCACAGCAAACTCCCTGATGTTCTTTATTATATTCAAGCAAAACTGGTATTCTTTAACCCATTGCAGATGGGTGTCATGATATGCAAAAGTGATGATGACAGTTGCAATCATACCTACTATAATCGCTGTAATATTAAGCAAAATAGGTTTCACCTAAAATCCAGCCTCAATGGCACCACTTTCTCCTAGCACTATTAGGAAAGAGCCATGAATGGCACCCATCCTAGGTATCTAGCAAGCATTATCTTTATAGAGCATTGGCACACAGCCGGATGGGCTAATAGTATAATGCTATCATAATTACATACATGTATGTATTGAAGATAAAGCTTGTCTGAACTACTTGTACAGTCAAGTTTATTGAACTATTTCAGGAACAGAAAGTAACAGAATTTACTTGGGAAATCTTGATAAAAAAAATGTTAAGTTGGAATAATAAAGGAAAATATAATCATGATTTGAATAATCAAAGCCCTGTAGTAAGTGTTCACTGCTGGACATCATGGGTTTGATAAAATAAATAGGAATCGAAAATGAGAAGCAAGGGTAACTGACACCAATTTTATTTATACGACAATATAATCAAATACAGAAATTACATGAACATGCATACCAAGCAAAGGTCTTATGACAAGGACACCTGGTGCAACCAATACACCTTACCAGTACAATCATGGTTAGTCAATGAGGACTGTTAGGTACTCAGGTTTATTGATAAATGAAAAAGCTGTTTCTTTTGCAGATACCATACAAAAGATGGAAGTATGTCAATGGTTGAACATACTAACCCAAAGTTTACATTATCCTTCCTCCCCCACCTAGCAGAAAAAGAATAATAATGCTTAGCTCTTACTTCCAAAAATTAGTTTCTTTTTATTGCTTACTTTTGACATTGAAATGCATTTTTTGGACATTATGTTTGTTATATAACCTTCAAATTCTGTTTCCGAAAGCTGTTTATTACATGATATGATTCCTTTTCTTATAATAAAAATGGAAATTGCATTCTAAATATATCAAATATAATATATATCCATCATTATTCTTCATATAGTATTGCAAATATTAACAAACAATGAGCAACCATTTATCCCTGCTACTTAGTAAAAGTATTTCACTATAAAACCACATTGTCTTCTGAAATTTGATAGGTTTTGAGAGAATAGCCGATATGATTAGCAGTTTAAGGATCAGTAGAAATTGCTTCAGAAGTTGTTTTACTGTAATACTGATGAGTATGATAAATCTACTCATTTACAATAAAGAAGAAAAAAAGTGAGAAGGAAAATTGAAAGATAAAAAGAAGGTATTTCTTGTGACCTTGTTTTTAGGTATGTGTTCTTCCTTTGTTAACTAAATATAAAAATGCATTCCTTATGTACTTATGGAAATCAGCAATACTTTCCCCCATTGGAAATTATTAAATTAAAGTTTTAATTCATATAAAAAAATTACTGAAAAGTCAGTACATTTGGAGGCCGACCAACAAAATATTTGACTGTAAAAGTAATTGTAAAATTAATTATATCTACTAAGTAATATACCATTGAAAAGGTAAATGCAGATTTCACTATTCAAATCAAACCAGCTATTTATGTAACTGTAGTAAAATTACAAACTAAGAATCATATTTGTGGTGTGTTTTATAAACAAAATATATTAGGAGTAGAACAAAGAAAACATGTATCTATCCTCATTTTATGGAAGTGTTGGAATGAAAGTGAAAGGGATAGAGCTCTTCAAACAGTTAAGTTGTGAGATATCATAAGAAAAAATAAAATAAAAAAATAATGTTTGCAAGTATATGTATGTATGTTTGAACAATTAAATGGTGTATATACACTAATGTGATGGTAATAATGTTTACACATTTACTGGTTCATGAAAACAATAATATTGACTTCCATTAGTTACTATAATACAAGTTGTGTCTAACATAAACTATCTTTTCAGAGATTCAGAACACTGGTATTAAATTATTCCAATTAAATATGGTGTGAAAAAAATTATGAATAATTTGAGGCATATTATCATTTAACTAGGACATAATGATATTGGATGGACCTCAATGTAAAATGCACATGAATGCACACACTCACACACACCCTCCCACACACACAAATGTACTTCAGGATATCTAAAATCACAAGGGAGAAATCATCCTTTAAAAAAAGGTGGAGGAAAAAAGGAAATGGATACAACAAATGGGAAAAGGGGAAAAAAGACTGGCAAACAAGGATAGGAGTTGATGTTTGTATTCCAGGTTCCAGATTACATAATGTCTTCCTTAACCAAATCTTTAAAATGCTAAACATATCTTACACCATATTTCTCTGTTTTGTCTTGAGCATAAAATCACCTATATGCTGCAGCACGATTAGGATATTTGATGAGGAAAAAAATCCTGCAAGGATACATTGTGACACAAAGATAATATGAAAATTCAATTTCCCATTACAGTTAGTAATAGCAAAAATCAATTACATTTATTTACAAAGTGCAACTGTCAGATGCTATTCTTATCAAACTTCTTTATTTTAAATATATCTTATACTACAAAAATAATAACCTCATACATAAACATAAATGAGATCACTTATTATTAATACAAATGATCCCTGGAGTAAATAGTACTGCAAACAAATAATAGCTGCAGCTGAGCAAATAGGGGTGAGCCCAATTCCCCTATCACTAAGGATACGCTGGGAAAAGGCGTGCTTCCTTACTGCGACATGGGAACTGGACCCTGGCCATAGCTCAGTCTTAAATCTAAGTGCAAAATTGAGGTAAAATGGGAGTTAAGACATTTTAATTGCATAAATCCTTAAAAGAAATCCTTGCAATATTAAATATAAAAGAAAGAAAGAAAAATAAAAAAATAAAAAAAACAGGAGAAAACATATCTATTTCTAGAGTGTCTTATGATAGTGTGCTCAAGGGCTGCATGTTCCTCAATGTTGCACCCCTACAATAACTACAGGGTAAGCAGAAGCAAACTTGATTAAACTCTCAAATTTCAAGAGTTGCATATAAAAACTAAATTGACAAGCACCACTGCAGGAGTGAATCACATGAACAAGACAACTAGCTGATAAACGTCTCCCCAACTGTAAGTTGGGAGGCACTTTCTGCTAGTTGTTACAGCCTGCAATGGTACAAAAAGTTTACTTCCCAAACACCACTTACCCTACCAAAGCCCTGTTGGGATCATATTCATATACAACCTTGGACCAATATCTGACTAGGAAAAAATCATAACCAAGGATCCAAGAATGTCCATAGACAGAATCTATTGATCATATCATAGCTATAAAATGTAAACAATCAAGCAGTTTTACATATGCAGGTATGAATCTAGCATGCATGCTCAAGCCAATTCACTTCTCTTTCTAAAGCTCTGAATGTTGCATTCTATACCAATCCATACATGGCACATTTACACTATATCAATGTAAGATATAGTCTTTTTTTGTAAATGAAATATTAAAAATTCTGAATAAAACTTGAGAAATATTAAATACTCCTGATATCATTACAACAAACTTGTACTTGTGTCTTGAAAACTAAATAGGCTCTTTTCTGATTATTTTACTTAGGATTAATAACCACTAACAACCTGAAGCTCCATGAATGGTACCAAATAAAATGTTGACAGAAGCAATAATGACTAAGTATTTGTCAGCATATAAATACCAACTTGGATCTCAAAAACTGCATTAATGGTTACTTTTTTCAATAATGCAACTTCTACTTACTGGCTATAGCTGATAATATAATGTATGTGAAGATATCCAGTGTAAAATGCATCTTTTTTGTATCAACATTGTGTATTGTTCACACTCCATACGTACACTGAATATCAGAATATAATGATGTTGAGAACTGAATATAACAATATTAAGAACAAATTTACTTGCTAATGTTAAAATTCCAGCAATAGCATTAAGCAACACATGAATGAATATTAAGGGATTATTTACTAAACAGTAAAAGATGAGCAAACTGTATTTCATTGTGTACCGAGATCATGAAGAGCCATAGCAGTCATCTCAATATCCAACAAGATAACTATAAAGATTCTCAGAGCAAATTTGCATCACCAGATAATTAGGAACATTGTGATACTACTCTAAATGAGTGAAAACTAATCATATACATGCTGCTAATTCATGTACTAAATAGAATGAAGTTTCAGCAAGAACTGAGATACATTTCTCTGTGTGGAGTTAAAAATAAAGGCAATGGAAAACCTGTAACAAATGAAGTCATGTCACCACTACACTTTTAAAGTACAGAATTCCAATTACTAATAAAATAACTTCAATAAATAACTCACTGAGGAAGATAGGATGAACATACGGGAAATTAAATTCAGTTAACATTAATTTGTTCAAGAATTTTTAATTATGCTGCTTTCTTTAAATCATAAACTCTAACTGGTAGTTGTCTTTTAATGTCAATTGAAAAAATATATATATAAAAAAATAAGAAATAAAATAAAATAAAATCAAACAAAATAAATAAACAAAAAATAAAATGAAAATAAAAACATGATAATAATAATAATAATAACAATGTTTCACAACTATACTGTTAGCTACTGTAAACATAAGGACATTTTCAAGTTAAGAGTACACCAATAATACTAAGATCATTTTCATCTTGGTCAAAATCACAGAGAACATTACAGTTCAAGCTAAAGTCACATTTCATACCTACAGGAATAGGCAGCTAGTAAACTGGGAAGCATAAACTGAAGCACTTTCCAACATACAGTACATACCTAAATGCTCTTGTTGAGATCCTTACTGATTTCAAAAACTGGGTCAAACTAAACTTCACATATTCATAAAATGAGTCTGAATATGTATGTGTAAACAAATACATAAACATTCTGGAGCTGCATTCCCATAAATACCCACAAATCTCAAGTACTTACATAACCACGCCCCTTCAAAGAAAATTAATATATATGTATATGTTTATGTATATGTGTATATGTGTATATATATATATAATATATATATATATATATATATATATATATATATATATATATATATATATATATATATATATATATATATATATGTATATGTATGTGTATATGTATGTGTATATGTATGTGTATTTGAATGTGTATTTGTATGTATATGTATGTATATATGTATATATGTATATATGTATGTATGTATGTATGTATGTATGTATGTATATATATATGTATATGTATGTATGTATATATATGTATATGTATGTATGTATGTATATATATATGTATATATGTATGTATGCATGTATATATATGTATATATATATATAAATATATATACACATATACATTTAAATATATAATATATATATATGGAAGTGGTTCAGACATATCCTGTTAATAACAAAAGATTTTCTCCTGTTTTAATCCAGCCACAGCCTATGGAGCTTTCCATTGAAAGAGCAATAAGATCTACCATGAACCACACGTTTACAAAGGAGACTAATTATGACCCAAACTGATATAAAGCATCTCCAAGATGTTTGGTTAGGCAACTTTTATAAATATATGTATAAAAAACACATATAACAATAACAATGATAATAATAATAATAATAATAATAATAATAATAATAATTATCATCTTAGTAATAACATCAATGATAAAGATGATGATAATAATAATAAAAATAATGATAATAACATAATAATAATCTCCTTAATAAGCATTATCATAAATACAAATAAGGTACATTTAACAATAAAATCTGAGCCAATACATAAAAAAGTTTCTTTAAATACAATAGCACAGAACATAGAAAGCCTTTTCAAGTTGTGAGAGCCAGCAGACAGTTTTAGTAATAAATTATACAAAAATTTACAATGACTCCAATAATCTACACAATAATATAAATCTTAACATTTGAACTAAATGTCAGGTAAGGGATCACAGCATTATGGTGGAACAGTTCAAGGACTGGGTCACTGGGAGATGGCACTTCTCAACACAGAACCAAAGTCAACAATGCAGTCATACAAGAATGGCGAGAGGAGAATAAAAAAACTTGGAACAAGTCTAATTAAACTTACAACTACAAAGCCTGTGACAACTTATAAGTATGTGTTTGCCTTCTTCAAATGACCCAAAACTGTATGATTTAAAGAAGAGATGAGTAACTGAGAGTAAGTCTGCATTGCACTAAGGAACCTGGAAAGAATATTGTAATGTACACCCTTCATATGTTGGAACTTTGATTTGTGTGGTTACTAGTTTATAAGTTCCTGGCCCACAGCACAGATCTCTGAGCCCCATAACCTACTGGTCATAACAAAGGCATGAAGCAGCCTGCACAATTGCACTTGAATCTTTTGCAGGATTATTCTGCAATGTTTCTGTATTATGCACATTTGTACTCTCAATACCTATAATAAAAATGACTGATTATAAATGTAGGCATGATAATTTGTCTACAGTAATTAACTGAAAGTAAACTTTATTTTCTATAAAATTTGATAAAAGGGGGAAAAGTAAAGTTACACATAATGGCTATAAAAATGGCAACTTATGAACTTGCTGACACCCATTACCTTTCCCTGAAGCAAATTTGTCCACTCTTTCAATTGCCAGTGATAATATTCTTTTATGATAAAAGAAATGTTAGTCAAAATCTGCTCATTAATAAAACCTACAAAAATCCAAGTTGTAAATGCTGCATGTATAAATTTCAGATCTTTCTTAACCCTGAATTCATTTGTTATTATCTATTTTTTCAGTTTTATCTTTCTACTTCACATGTATAAAAAATTACTGTATATGATATTTCCCTCACTAGGTGCGACCCAATCAGATACCCTGATTAGCCATCATTTGTAACTTTTTCAAGTGTCTCAGAGCCCTCTTTGCAGCTGTTGATTTTGCAATACGATAATTCCTACCAACACCTGAAAATGATCCTTTTCCAAATATTTCAACTGAAACCCTAACTTTCCCATCTACAAGACGTTCGGGCTTTCCAAATTTGGCCGTTTCAGGTTCCATTTCTAGCAACTCCCTAATAGGCGACTTTGGTACCACTCCACTGAACTGTTCTATCTCCCGACACATCATAGTATAGTACACAGACCACACTGCATCCAGGGAGCTACCAGAGTCTAGAAAGATTGCACCTGCTACACTCTCAAATACATCACCAAGGGCTTTAGGAACTTCAATGTCTTCAGCTGCTTCACATTCATCTTCTTCCATGAAGTAGTACTAAGGTACAGAGAGAAAAAGAAGTTACACACACACAAAAACATAGATCCATGTATACAACAAAACACATGTAAAAATATTACTAATCATTACAAATATATGAATGTATAATTTATAGTTCCATTGTAAATATATAAACCCAAAGGTTTACATTTTTTCAAATCACCTATATGTACCGCAATGACAACAAAAATAGAATACAGTCTGTTGATTCTTACCTCCTCATTGATTTTATGGCCATTCTCCTCTTGCATCTTTACAAAGTCCCTGATGACTCGATCTAAACCAGGTGAGAAGTGGCGGAAATATTTGTGATAGTCATATTTGACAGCCAGAGATGCAAATATGGTATTATTCACTAATGCTGAACGAAGATCGGTTAGTGCACCTGGTGAATGCTGCCTTTTGTCCTCATACAAATGGCGAGTTATCAGGTAATCTGAAAATACAAAATAAATTTTGTATTGAGCAATTAACAAAAAGAAAAGAGCACTGAGGAGAAGAGAGAGAAATGAAAGAAAAGACAGGAAAACTCAATCATGAGCAACAGCAGATAGTCAAGTGTATAAAGAAATAGGAGACAAGAGAAAATAGCCATACAACATGAAGAAAACAAATTGGAAACTGGGTTATGTCTTGACTTTTGATATCTTATGTTTAGAAACTTTCATGAGAAGACTCATTCATATGCCAGAGACCATAAAAGACATCACGGAAATTTTAAAGACAGCAGAGGAAATTCCTCTAGATGTTGGGTGGAAACACTGAATTCATTATGATGTGTATAAAGATTACATGGCCTTCTAGTAACATTTTCCAAGTTCATTGCACTTACCAAGAACAGCATCTCCAAGAAATTCAAGTCTCTGGTAGCAGTCAGTCAACCGATTCTTGTAATATGAAGCATGTGTGAAGGCCTGCAGCAAGTATGAACGATCCTGGAATGTGTACCCAATCTTCTCTTCAAACACTTGGTATCCACTAAGAAGCAAATCTAGTTCCTTTTTGGTATCAGTAAGAGGACAATGGTACAGTGGAGACTGAGGAGATTCTAAGTGCCCATATATAATGAGCTGACCGGTTTCGGGAGAATCTTCTAGTGTACATGGCAACACTTTGATTCCAAGCCAAGACATAAATAGTAGAGCACCCCGAGGCCCGCATGTGGTTAAGTAAGCACCAATCAAGGCTTCTACACAATCGGCAATACTTTTGTCTGGGATGCTGTGCTGTGTGAGCAAATTGTATGGGATAAATATTGGCAGATCATGTGGATTCTGGGTAGCCATAAGTTCACTTGTTGCCTGTTCATTCTTGCTGCGTTTTATTTGCTCAGAACGCTCTTGAACAAGCCGTCTAATTTCATCACTTGCCAAGTCATGAAGTCCAGGTAAGTCTGCCATGTTCCAATGACCTGCAGGTACCCCAGAGTCAATCAAAGCTTCTTCTAATTCCCTTGGAACAAAGTATCCAGGTGGCAGCCAGTTATCATGGGGCTCAAACTTTGTGGCAACCATACACTCTCCAAGTCCTTTCCTCTTACCTAAACGATAGAGATTTAGGTTACTGACTTGCTTTGAACGTAGATAACTAAGCTTCCCCTCATGACGCTGTGGATAAGTACAATAGAGGAAAGTTGTGATGGCATATTTCAGAAAAGAATCCCCAATGGTTTCAAGCCTCTCTAGATTCACACCATCATTAGCGTTGGACATAGTCAGTGCCTGGAGTATGACACTTGGTGATGGTCCGGGATGGTTAAGAAGGTCGGGTTGGAAATCAAAACTGAATGACATTTCCTCACAAATGCTGTTCCATGAAGAACACTGTACCTCAGAGTCTGGCCTTTTAAGTGCAAGAGTTTCATCTCTGTTTACAGTTCTAATCATGATTGAGGTAGATTGTTGAGCATTATCACAGCCTTTTGAAGATAATTGTTCACAGCCTTCTGTAGTAGAACTCTCAGTACGATGAGACACCTTCTCTGGGGATGATTTGCCTTCATTCTGCAGTTTCCTGTGTGCCTTTTCTATTAGCAGTGATTCATTTTCTGCAAGATAGCAGGAACTTTCTTTTATAATCTTCTGCTTCTCCTCTAAAAATGCTTGAAATTCTTCAACCTTTTCAGTTCGCACCTCTTCATCTTCATCTGGCCAATTCAGATCAATCTCTTCATCCGATGACCCTTCGTCAGCTGCCATGCTAGACCGCCGCTTGGTTCCCTCCTCATCCCACAGTTTTTCTGTCTGACTCTTATCATCATCATCCATGTCAGATGAAACATCAGACTCACAGCCTTCAAGATCATCTGCCAGACCCTGGAAATCTCCATAGCCACCATATGCATCATAGGAACCATATCCTCCATAACCGCCATTGTAGCCAGAACTGCCAAACATGTCCCATCCATCACTCTCAAAATTGGAGGGTGAACCCACTCTAAACATCCCTCCTTTGCTGTCTTTGTTGCAGCTGCTCTTTGTCCGGCGTTCTGTGATGCCAGTGCCCCAGTCAGCACCTAATTCACCCTCTATATCATCATCAGCACCTGAAAATCCATTTAGCAGAGTAAGGTTGTCAGGCAGGGCCACATTTGGATCAAATGTATCAATCTCAAATTCATCTGGCCCATTCATCGTGTCCATATCGAATGGAGGTGTCGGAGGGTCAACTGCCATATCGTTAGACCATGTGCCAATTTCCATATCATTTGTTTTCTTGGGAGCCTTCTTCTTTGCTGTCAGAGTTGGTGATTCACATTCTGGGTTCTCAGCTTTGGTGGCTTTCTGCTTGTTGTTGGTGGCTTCCGATGAATTGTTTGATTTGTCATCTTGCTCTTGGTTTTCTTGGTTTTTCTTGAGAACATCAGCTAAACTCCAACCAAAGTCCAATGGTGGCCAGGAAAAATCTGACGGAAAAGGAAAGTCACTAATGTATCTTATTCTTCTTGCAAATCACTTATTCAGGACAGGTGATCCTCTCTAATTTGCAAATAAATACTTAATAAAAAGCAAACAAAATATTTTTTTTTATCACAGATTCAGCATGAAATTTGTCCATAGCTGATAAAACAAACAAAAACAAAAACAAAAACAAAAACACACACACACGCACGCACGCACACACAAAATCTCTTTTCATTATCAAAAGGCAAACTTTTCCTCTTAACATTTACCTGGAAGAAGATTCTGGAGTCCCAATCCTACTTCACTTGCCACTGAGAGGCGTAGTTGATCAGCAAGAAGTAAAGCATTAATACGATAGAGTATGGTTGGTAAGCATACTGCTTTACGCCACAATGAGGCTGGGAAGGGATGAATGGTGCACAGTTCAGGTACAAGGATCTGCTTTTGTTGAAGGTTCTCTCGTTTGGCACGTTTAGTCTCTTCTGAGGTGGTAGGTAGTGCCACTCCTTTCCTGTTGTGTGTAATACAAAGAAAACATGGTTACTACATTTATTTAGAACTATTTATATGACATACTGTAATAATTTTGTCAAACTAAGAATCTCAACAATTACAAGATCAATTGAGGCCATACCTGTTAACATGTCGTGGAGTGAGAAGATTCAACCTCCCAGATGTGTGGTCAACATCAAGCAAAGGCTGGGCAAGGTTACATATTTGAAGGCCATATTTAGTTAGGTAGTATTTCTCAAATGTCTCAAACCCTGCATCCGGAAAATCACTTTGTGGATTGAGATGGGTGCAGATTTCAGCTACATAAAAATACTGAAAGCAAAACAAATCTCTGTTAGATTAACAAGTTTCAAAACCCCCACCATAGCCTATGAAAACATAAATATGACTAATAACAAACATAAATCAATGAACATCCCTAAATATCTAAGCCACATCAATCACCTCTCTTCATAATTCACGTCATTCCTTTCATTACACAGGGATAAGCATCATAACACACCTGAGGCTGATCTTGGTTTCTGTACCAAGGCATAACTACTGCATCTTCATAGAGATCATGCTGGAATTGAAACTTTTTCCTTGCATCATCCTGTGGAGGGACTGGTCTGGGATCTCCTTCAGACTGGATCTCTTTAACAAACTCCCAATCAATACTTTCACTTCCATTAACTGAAAAAACAAAAGAAAATGTGCAACTTAGTGAAATGTATTGCACTTTTAGATAAAAATATATGCATACTGCTAAAAAATATATATATATATAAAAAGATAAAACAAATTGAAATAACAGTAAAAAATAAATAAATGAAATGAGAGATAATCCTTTAAATTTCATAATAAATACATTTAAACAAATGCTCTAATACGAAAAAGAACAAGGAAGATAACACTAATCCAAAAAAGAAACAGATATAGGAACTTACACTTGTTGAGAGGTACAATATAAAAAGCAGTTCTTGCATTTGTGGGATCAAACTTGATTGGATACTTTTCCAGCCGTAACACATGTGTAAAGGTAAACTTGTGGAAGTACTGTAAGGCCGACAACTGATCTTGAGTGACGTTAACTTTTCTTTCAATTTCTTGGACATGAACGACGACTTCCCCTGAACGTGTGAATACTGGGAATCCACTGACCTGAGGTGTCATGAAGAAAACAGTTAAGTAAATATGAAACATGAAAAAATGGACTGGATGAAACATGAGGAAGCAAAGAGATATACTTAATTTATGAATTACTTGTATCATAGATTTGCTGACATTCTTTTTGCTCAAAGGACTAACTGATACTACGGTGAAGAATACCAACAAAAATAAGGGCCTAACTTAAACTTCAGTTACTAAACATGAATATCTTTTTCATTGAAAATGATACACTTAGCACAATCAAAATCATGGAAGACTTCATTAAAAACATCCTTTTTGCACAGATTTGTATGCCTGCATTAACACATTAGCCTGTTGGGTGATGTGACATTTCTTACCTATCAGAGTATTTTCTATCATTATTTTTTTTACATTCATACTAAGAGTGATAGTTATATTTAGTGACAGATGATGGAACTTTTCACTACAATTATTATAATTACCATAATATAGGCTTAGTCTAAACTCCCAAACTTAGATGGCATCATTCTTCTGGCACCAGCAGGGAAGAAAGCATTGAATGACATCCATCCACATTCTCTACTAAGCAATAACTTTAGTGAGCAGGATATCAAACACCAGTTCTAAAGTACTGGTGATGTAGGGCATGAAGGCAAAATAAGAATAGGAAGGTGAACCAGACCGTGTACAGTGGCTGCAATGTGACCCTGTGCCAGTGTTTTTTTGTTTAAGATGATCCTTTTTTTCTTATTTGTTTATGAAAATAGTTGTTATTTGTACTCTTATAAAATTATAATACTTCAGTCACACAGAGTATAAAGAACATAATTAGCTGATATGGACTTTATACTACCATTTTAGTCAATTACAATATTGAGAAGGCATTACATATATATGCCTCATAATATAGTAAAACACAAAAATTGACTAACACACAAAAATATAGCCAGTGAATGTTGGAGAGCATGAGGCCCTAGATTTATCAACTGACACACTCTCCTTCTGAAAAAAAAAAACCCTGTCTGGTGTGCACGGCAGGTTTCACTGGTGCTTTTGTGGGCCATACTAGAAAATGGATGCCCTGTATCCAATGGGTCAAGCTCCATTTGATACCATATCTTCTTTTAGCTAAACTGGTAACAAAATGCCCATACAACAAGAAGTGTAATTCAGAATACCTGTGAGATTGGTTTTGTTGTGATGATTCCAAATGAACGTGAGGACTGCTCCGGACGGTAAATCTTACGACCACGAGTATTTTGTTCATCTGGGATGGGGCAAGTTAGCACCATGTCTAGCTTGTAAACAAACAAATCTAGTCCTTGTTTTGGTTGTTCCCCAGTCAGACAAACAGCAACCTATAAAGGAAAAGAGACACTTGTCATTTGTAAATCATTTTTGGAAAACACCTTCAGGGCTAAATTCTGAACAATATGATATAGAAATTAGTATCATAATTTCTAAAGGTTAGAAGGTTTTGAAATGCTGAGATTCTTAACTACATATGTATATAAATATGCATTAACCCACTGCTGACAGGTCTCATCATAATCATTTGGGTTTTTGTGGTGTATTTAACTCATTAATGCAGGATGATGTGATATCACATCATGGGAATATTTTGCTCCCACCAAATAATGGGATATCACATCATGGGAATACTTTGCTCCTATCGGATAAAGTGATTTCACAACAAAGGAATATTTCACTCCTTCTGAATGACATGATATCATGTCATGGGAATATTTTGCAGCCACCAGATGACATCCTACTATGTCATGATCTCTCCCTCTAAACACACATTTTACATCATTATATATAAATACAATTATCGGAATCCCATTTGTATAGACATTTTTCTTCACTTGTGAAGATAATGTAAACAAATACATAAACCTCATTTTATCACCCCGTTGAATCAGGCAGGTGAAAAGCACTGTAAGAGGTAAAGCTTGGCTTCACACAGGGAGAGATCTCGCACTTTGAGGCTGCCCCTGCTTGTTATCTTGCTGGCAGAAGCAACATTAGGTAAATATAAGCCCCTGCCAGAATGGGTTAAGAGTCTAGGGAGGAAAGAAGCTGCTAGAAGGCATTATCATGTGCTAAAGCACTTGCTGGTACCATGTCAGATAGTGAGGATAAAGTCAAATTGTTACCTGATCTAAGATACTGCACATGAATTATGTCGTGAATTATGGCTCTGGCATAATCCACAAATGGGGCTCTTGCCAGAACTTACACCAAGTAAGCATGTAAGTTCCAACTATCTTCCAACTTCTTTAATTCCACATATGAGTATAAACCTTAATAACACAACTTATCACTTACAAAAAAAGAAATTCTTGTAGACAAGCAATATAATATCTTAGAACCACATTCCAACTGACCTTTTTATAGTAATACTGTCTCCTTTTTGTTGTTCCTGGTCGAGGCATTCCCTCTGGTACCTGGTCATCAGCAGGTGGAGCACACAGGTGATCATCTAACTTCATGCTCTCTTTCCCTACTGGCTGAAGCTGATCATCTAACTCTCCCATCTGATGTAGCCTTCTACAACATTCAAGAGCTGCAGCCATCTTAGCTAGAGAAACTTTATCTTGCCAGGGACCCTGTAAGCAAAAGAATATGTCTAAAAATATTGATAGGTTGGATGTAAATATGATTGTTTGGCAAAATGATTTGTAGATTTTAGACTCTTGGGCTGAGTCAATCCAATTCTCATGCAAATGAAAAGATTTTCCTCTTAAATGCTTACCTCAATAGTTCCCTTCAAAGGTGAGTTTATTGGCAACATGATCTTACACTTGTATTTGAGTGCTCCAGCAGTCTCTTCCATTTCTTCTACATCCCACATTGCAGTTAGACGAGTGAAAGTGTCACTTGGTAATTTAGCACAGTATCTATGAAAGGGGGAAAAAAGGACTAACATAAAACTAAGCCCAAATATTGTAAGTTAACATAATCCTTTTCACTGACAACAGTGGTTTTAGGACAACAACTCTAGAGAGATTGAATAGACTGGATTCATATTTGACAAAAAAAATATCATAATAAGACACACATCAAGTTTGATTTTGGTTATAATACACCCTTTTTTTGATGTTATGGCCCTTTCTCAACTTCAGTTTCCATACAGATGAATGAACAAGACTATAGTATAAAAACAAACCAATACAGCAATAACTTTACTGACAGATCTGGTATGATAAATAGCCAATACTTTTTTATACAAATTAATGGCTTGTAAAAGACCATTAAAAAATCCAATCAAAGTACCCAAAGCACAAATTTTGATTAAATACAAATTATTATTTCCATATAATGATCTTTTTCATTCCTTTTCAGACACCACCACCAAATTAGAAACTTACTTATTCAAGAGCCCTATAGCTGAAGCCATGGTAACAGCAGCTGCAGCTGGAGTTATATATGGGGCATGTGCTGCATTGGCTTCTGATGAAAGAACCTCTCTGTCTGTGCCCACCTCAACACTGCCACAATGACTTACAAGCACCTATATGTGGAAAGGCAATAAATCAAATTGTAAAATCTGTCTATTAGCATGATATACACAGGATGATAGCCATCCTTACAAAACAAAATTGTTGAAGGAGAAAAGAAGAAATATATCATATTTCCTATTTCAAACATGAACCTTAATTTTTTTTTTTAAATCCTAAAAATATCTCTTGAGCAAAGATTCAATAAAATCTAAGACTTTCTATGTGTCATACATGGATTACCTCCACTATGCTCTCTATATATGAATATTCAAGTTACACATAGAGAAGTCATTAACCATTCCGAGATGGGCCACAGCTGTTCAGCTTGGATTGGCCATCTTTAGAAGAGTGTTTTCTATTATTTTCTAGACTTACAGTATGACATGAGTCTAAATACATTACCTTAAAAGAGTAATGTTACTTAGCATTTGGTATAATAGGTCATTATAACGAAAATAGCTTGTAATTTCAACAAAAGATAAAATACTTAACAAAAGTGATCTGACCTCATAAATATGCCTGTAACAGAAGGGTTAAAAGGCATATCTTTTACATCTTTAGATCATCATCTACCCATAAATTTGGATCTTCATTTCTGGGAACTTCCTAAATTTATCTTTGCAAGTCTACATTACTATCATGAAGTTACTATGCAACAAGAGAGACAGAAGATGGAAAGGTGAAAGGGAGAGAATCAGTCAGATGAAAGATCACAGATCAAACAGTTATTCTACCTGTTGAAATGCAGAATAGGTTGCCATGTCATGTAGAAAGCTCAACTCTTGATTCTTTGTAATCAAGTGAAAATAGAAAGTGTCATGGCCTCTTGCTCGACCACAGCTATGGACATATGAGCGATAATCGGTGGGTGGATCGAACCTATGGGAAAGAAAGTCAGTGATGAATGGAGAGGAGAGAAACATTTAACATCATTGAGCTGTCCTGTGCTTAATCTTATATATTTTCTTTCACACATTATTTTTGAAACTCTGATTATGTTTGTAGTTTTCATAGAGAATTAGTACAAGAGAGGGACACCTTACCTTAGTACCAGATTACACTGTGGAACATCAATTCCTTCTTCTAATACTCGTGTTGAGACAAGTATATTGCACTCATGATGTCGAAATCTTAAAGATAAAAAATAGGATCTTTGAAGTTAAAATATGCTTATAACAGTAGAATACAAATGGCCTTTACAAGACAGGTATGTTAAAGTATCTTACTATGTAAAATAACAACAAGAACTTGCAACCAAAATCTCCCATCTATACAAAATGTAATATATAATATCCCTAAAGCAGCAATATCTGATATAAAATTATTAAGTAAGTGTATAAAGCCTAAAATATGAGTACTGAAATCTAACCAGAAATAAAGTATTTAAGAATCTCATCTTTTACTCTATATAATCATCTGCATCACTTTCCCTTTAACCCCTTCACGACGGGTGACAAGACATCGCGTCTAGTGGTTTTTGGGTCAGACGCTCGCAGCCGAGAATCCAGATGCGTTAGGCTTATGCGTTTGAGTATCCCGGCATTTCAACCATTTAAAGCCAAAATAGCCCCGTTAGGGATGGGTTAAGCCCTCTCAAGAAAAATGTAAAGTCTAAAAGAAGGGGAAGTAAAAAAAATTAAATTTCCAAACTTTAGAATACTTATTCAAAGGTACCATATCACTCTTACCTCCTGAGTACTTCCTCTTGCTTCTTATGTTCTGCCTCTGCAGCCCTGGGATCTTCCTTTACACTTTCCTTGGCTTCTACTGTGTACTGGGGGAAAATCCAAGCAAAATCTCCCCCAATGTCACTCAATTCCTAAATACAGGAAATCAAAATATAATTAACAAAATTATAAGGCATAAATGTTTCTGCTTACACAATCAACAAATTAGCAAGGGTAATTGAGAGCAGAACAAAAATATTAACAGTATATAATCTTTACATTCTTAAAGTTAATATCTTTCATAATGCAATCTAAGAACTTGCCTAAACTTTAATTTATCTATCAGTAACCTATTAAACAAAATAGTGGCATTTTCTGTTACCTTTTCTTCTATTTGCCTAAAAATGTAAATCATATAAAAAGTAAAACAGAGTAAAGAGTGCAACCTCACCTTTAATAGCCTATATATGATCTTGGCCATACTCCGATGATGTACAAAAATAAGGCCACACACAGAATCAGGATCTTCTGGATTGTGGACCTTTACTTTCTCCTTAATGTCATCTCGTCTTTTCCTTCCTTTACCACTATTAGGTAATAGCATGGCCAACGTGTCAGCCATGGCAGCTGCTTCTGATGATACTGCTTGTGTTGCAGGTTGCGTCCCATTACTAGCATTGGAAAAGGCAGCAGAGTCAGAACAACTGGGTGTGTTCTGTGTTGTCCCTGAAGTAGAAACTAAAGCAAGATCTTGAGATTCTTCCACACCATCAGTATGAGCAGGTAACTCCTGATCATTTGGTGAAGAATCAGATGTAGTTGCAGTTTCATCAACAGCAGAAGTAGCATCTGCCTTGCAAGGCAGATCAGAGGTAGCAGGGGGAACAAATGTGTCTGATATGGAGCCTTCTTGACTGGAAGTTTCCACACTAGCCTGGCTTTGTACTGATTCACAGCTTTTATATTTATCACTAATGTCTTCACTTTCTGAATCATAATCATATGGATCAACATGGCCGTTCATTTTACTTGTAATGTCTTTTTCAGAATCCATTATATCCTCTTTACTGCCATGCTCAAATCCATTGCATAGAGTCATATTTTTCATATTTTGTATCATGGCAGTGTCTAGCAATTCATTTTTGGCACTCAGAACTCCATTATGTAGATCACAGCTCTTGATGCTTTCTGTATCACAGCCATCTGTGCAAGATGATTCCTTAATATTAAGCCTACATAAACTGTCCTCTAATGCTGATCCATTCTCATTATTAGTCTTAGCAACTACATCTTCACAGGTATTTGAACAATATTGTGTAGTTTCAGGGCAAGTTTGTACTGTAGTGTGCATATCATCAGCAGCTCTTCCTTTCATACTGTGCTCAGTGAATTCTACGGCATCTTCCAAACTATCTTGTAAACAACTATATCTGTCAGTTATTTCAGCACGGAAGTCTTCAGTATTTACTTCACTCATTCTCGACACATTCACTTCATGGTTATTACAATTTGCTTTCATCATACAGTCTTCTATATCATTTGTAAATGAATCAGACACAGCCTTACTTGTACATTTTGGAGAAACATCAGAGACAGCAGTAAAATATCCTCCATCAGTGGATATGTCAACAACTTCACTAGAATCTTCAATGGACGATCCACAGAACACATTAGATGGAGCTCCATGAGATAATTCTGATTTATCTTCTGTGGAATTTTCATCAGCTACAAAGGGATCTTCTGATGCTGGCTCTGTGCTGTTTGTCAGAACTACACTGTTACCATGGATCTGAGAGTGATCTTCACTCAGCTCTTCCTCAGCTTCAAGATCTGGCATGGAATTTCCACTATTTACTTCACATTCATCATTTGGATCTTTAGCACCATCGCCTGAGCTTACAAGAGGAATTTCTGAAATTCCATAAATGCTTTCTTGAACACATAATGTTGTAGTAGTATCACTTGGCTCTGCTGAACCTTCACAGCTCATTTCGACTTTGGATTTGGAGGCAGATCCTTGTTGATTTTCTGTGTTTCCTACTTCAGTTGCAAGTTTTAAAGGATCTTCTCGTGCACTCTCATCTTCTGCTAAAGGTTTGTCTTCCTGTGTGTTTTCACTACATTCAAGAGCAGCAGCTGGTTTCCCATTCTCAAGTGTTTCCAATCTATCCCTTCTCTTCCGCGGATCCACAAAATTGAGAGGTCGGACCTGCCGGAGGATCTCTACCAAGCGCAATACCTTGGGAGTTGAGAATTTCAATATCTGATCTAATTCAGAATATTTATCAAATGCTTGCTCAACAACAGCTCTGAAACGGGACAGAAGTAAAATCTTTTTATATAAAATATAATAGCTAAAGCAAGGTTAATTAATATTACAAACACTGAAAACATGAACTGCTCTGGCAGAACTTCACAATAAACAATTCAGAAGGGATTAAATTTAGCACTTTAAATCATAGTTTACAAAATCTTAACAGAACAACAAAATAAGCAGATCTTTACATTCATAAATCAAGTATGGTTAACATACTAAGCACATCAAATGACCTAAGTCACCAATTAGCAAGATGTACATAGTAAGAATTGAGATTTTAATATCTGTACTATACCTTATACGAGCCATGACAGTGAAAATCATGCACAGCAGAAGATAATGCCTGTCATAAGCTGTTTTTTTCTTTAGCTTCTCAACTTCCACAAGAGCATACAATGCTGCACGGTCAGCACACCACAATCCTAAAAGCAAGAAAATAATTTAAAAAAAAATAAATAAATAAATAAAAAAAAATATATATATACATATATATCAATAATACTGATGATTATAAGATGTTCAAAATGAAAAATTTGCTAAATCTCCAAATTAATTTTTGAGATGCGAGTCACTCATTACATTTTTCACATAACAAAAAGGAAGGTACATATATCAAAAATAAAATTAAAATATCTTTTAAAGTATAAAAAAAATGTACATACAACACCAATACCTAGCCCTACATACACTTATTTACCAATCTTTTCAAACATTTACTACATACCTAAATTATTGAGCACATCAAGGAAATCCATCAATATCTGCCTTGGTTCTTTGTTGGGGTCAGGCAGGTCATCACAAAATTCTTGATATTCTGGCCCATACACTTCCACCAAGTCATAGCGATGATTATCAAGGAAACTGAGAGCTTCTCCCACAAGTCTTCGCACTTCTAGTTCTACTTCCGAACGCTCGTCAGGATCTGGGTCGCGGCACATTACAATCTTTTCTACTGGTTTATTCACATACCTGTTAATGTGAAAATTATTCCTTCTTATTAGCCTTTTCATGAGAGATGAGGCAAGAGCTTTGAAATTTTAACTATCATTTAACCATCTTCATAAGGTTCTTGCAACTCATGTGAATCTCACCTTAGGACTGTGACAATTTCTGAGGAAGTATCTACGACACAGGATGTAGCATCCTGTAGATGTGTGAGGAAGGATTCTAACTGTGGTGGCGAACAGGCATGACTTAAGACTGGTGATGTCATGCCAAGGATCCTACATCCACGACATAAATTTAAAACCTGAAATGTTCAACAAGATTTTATGGTAATAACATCTACTCTACAAGCAAAATTCAAAATACGTTACAATTTGACAATGTACACATAAGTGATCTTTTAGATAAAGAATCCCTGTCTGGAGAGGTTTTGAAAAAAAGTTTTATCTTTGATCACTTGAGGATCTAGTTAATATGCAACTTTCACATAACTTTAATTTGTCACCCCTTTCCTGACATTCAAAGTACACCTATTGTACAATAAAAATACATACCTTAATTAAAGGAGGGAAAGTTGCTACACGATGTGCATCAGTAATCACAAGTAGATTCAACATGTCTAGCTGTAATAATCCAGTTTCAAGCCCTTTTTCAAGCACATCCACAGTCATAATTATCACCTGCAAAAATAAGTCACATAAATATTTATATAGGAGTTCTACCTCAAATAAAAAATTAAAAAATCTATGAGCTACCTGCAATAACAGTTTTACCTCTCTTCATTGTTGTATGTTCTTGGTATAAAAATAATCAAACTCTGAGGCCATCAAAAATGGGTATCAACAATGGACATTCCAGGCCTTAAACACTAGAACAAACATG
>NW_028234404.1:14641260-14643760 GCF_977035675.1 Penaeus japonicus | reverse complement strand
CAACTACAATGTCTATATACAAATGGAACGACCTATAATGTGCATATACAGCAAAACTTTGTGAATAGGTTAAATGAAAGTTCCGTCCTCATGCTTCCAATATGCAATCATTTAACAGGGTACGCATTCGTGGGCCGCGCATTCAGCGGCGGCGCGCCACAGTAGTGTGCCAGCCAATTGATCAATTGCTTTATAATTGATTCGAAACGCCCCCGCATGTTTGACCATTCTAGCTATTCCCCCCCTTTCGGGAATGGGTTAAAGTGAAATTATAAAATCATAGAAAGACTTCTGATTGATTTGTATAATAATATGATTTGAGTATCTAAGATATATGATTGGTAACTATTCCAATAAAATTCTCTTTAACTGAGAAAAAAAGTAGGCCTCTGAGCAAAAAATATATATATAAAAATATAATATATTGTGAGAGAGAGAGAGAGAGAGAGAGAGAGAGAGAGAGAGAGAGAGAGAGAGAGAGAGAGAGAGAGAGAGAGAGAAGAAAGAAAGAAAGAAAGAAAGAAAGAAAGAAAGAAAGAAAGAAAGAAAGAAAGAAAGAAAGAAAGAAAGAAAGAAGAAAGAAAGAAAGAAAGAGAGAGAGAGAGAGAGAGAGAGAGAGAGAGAGAGAGAGAGAGAGAGAGAGAGAGAGAGAGAGAGAGAGAGAGAGAGAGAGAGAAAGAGAAAGAGAAAGAGAAAGAGAAAGAGAAAGAGAAAGAGAAAGAGAAAGAGAAAGAGAAAGAGAGAGAGAAAGAGAAAGAGAAAGAGAAAGAGAAAGAGAAAGAGAAAGAGAAAGAGAAAGAGAAAGAGAAAGAGAAAGAGAAAGAGAAAGAGAAAGAGAAAGAGAAAGAGAAAGAGAAAGAGAGAGAGAGAGAGAGAGAGAGAGATATGAAGCCATAACATTATGCATGGTAAAAATACTGGAAATCTAAAAATGAGGATCACTAACACTACAAAATTAGGTTAGCTTTCTGACAAATTCCTTGAAAAGAAAATCTAGGAAGAATGTTGAAAAACTTGTACTCTGAGTAAAAAGAAAGGAAAAGAAAAATTATATATATATCTATAAAAGTAAAGTAAAAAACATGACTAAAGGTAACCAAAGGTAGCAACACTTAACCCCTTGCGGACAGGCCTATGTAATTGATCCAAGGCTGCAATTTGGTAGGTTTGGTTAAACTGTGGATATTCATGCTTCCACCTAACTGCTGCTCATTTATACATTGCAGAGCAGCATGACAGTTCTGTGTAGATTTCTAGTTTTTCGTCCAACTCACATGCTAACTATGACTTTATCTATTCCACATAATCTTATATTAAGTAATGCATCACATATGTCAACAAAACATTTATTTTGAAATCAAACACAACTCCTTCATGATACAAAAATGTAGTAGATCTACTCAAATTAGAATGCTATATTCCCATTCTCCTTTTTCTATATATGATTATCAGTATTATTATCATCATTCTCATTATTATTATTATTATTATTATTATTATTACTATTATGATTATCATCATCATCATTGTATTTACTATCATTTTCTGGTGTCCACATGGAGTATCATAGTCAACCCCCTCGTGTGCCACATTTGGCACACTTACCAGGCGTTGCTTAACCTGCCTTAGAGTACTGAAAGTCTTTACAACTTTTTTTCTCTTTTTTTCCCATGTTGTGAGAATTTGAGTGGGTATGACGATATTTAGACAAATAATACCTGTTGATTAGTGTTTTAGTCTCCATAACAGAAGAATATATACTGTACACTCAGTGTAGCATCACTATCATAAATTTGAGGAAGAAGTACAAAGTTTGGCAAAACATTTTCTTCCTTGCAAAAAAGAAAGACCAATCATTTAGAAGTAATATACACTCCTCTTTTTCAATCCCAGTGCCACTCAATAAAACAGCCAAATTGGCATTGGTACCTTATGTGCTGTACAAGTAGAAAAAACGTTCATGGCATCGTTGTGTAACAATGGGTTAAAGAAACAATACACCAGTCTATTTATATTCAATGTTAGGGCAGTACTCAGGTATCATAGATTATTTTTCCCTACACTTTCCTTGACTATCACCCTTTTACCCTGTTTTCTTTGTATCTCCTAATGAACGAACAAACTAGAGTAAATTCTAAAATATCATGATCATAATACTTTCACATAGTATGAATAAATGCATTTGTTATTTGTTTGTTTTTTCTTATGATTGAAACAAAGTAATCCCATGTGATACTCCTGTAATGTTATTTTTCTTTTTTAAGTGTAGGACCCCATTCAGACCTTAGTTTTTCTGACAGAAAAGTTACTGCAAATAACACATTTTACTAAATATGTCTTTGACTGTTATTTGTTTACCAAAGTAGCAGACAAATTTCCATATGACAGCCATGTTCACTCATATGATCACTTCTGATGGACACTTCTGATGGACACTTCTGACAAGACCAAATTAATGAGATCTTATCATCCAGGTCACAAAGCATTACTGATAATAGAA
>NW_028234404.1:14596260-14613760 GCF_977035675.1 Penaeus japonicus | reverse complement strand
ATTTTCTGATGAATGTAATAGATTTGGGGGTGATCTAGATTTTTCCATTCACAGAAAATGGATGGCATCGAGGTACTTCGCGAGATTGGCAGAGGGACCTATGGCACTGTGTGGTTGGTCAGGAAACGAAGTGACCAGAAGTACTTGGTTCTGAAATCTGTATGTAGCTATGATAGTAAATTCATACATCATTACACAGTTTCATCGGCTGATATGTAAATATACCTTATCCCTTTCCATGAATATGATTGACTTTTGAAATTGCTAAGTTTTCTTTTGAATAATTTCAGGTAGATTTATCACATTCCAATGACCAAGAGGCTGAAGCAGCACGGCAAGAGGTCCGTCTCCTTGCAAGCTTAAAACATCCTAACATTGTATCATATAAGGTATCTAACCAAACTTGTTTTTGCTTTTATATAAGGATATAATTGTCAAAACTCTTAGAGTTTTTTTTATTACTTATCTGTGATTTACTAAGACCCAACTTTCATATTGATATAACAATAGCATGCAAGTTTAAAGTTTATAGTATATGACTTTGCTATATTCTTCTTATGCTAAATTAGACCAGAAACCATGACTCTTTTCAGGACCTGACTGGTTCATATAGTGTCAGTATTGCTATTAATTTATTAGCAGTGTTCACATTTTATAATTATTCTGTATATAATAGTAAAATAGTACATAAAAATTCAAGGATTAAAGGAATAAGGGTTTTAAAGGGAAGTTGAAATATAAAACAAGTATCACATAGAGTAAAGGATTGTGTTTTATTTTAATTAAGCTTATTAATTATTTCTTTATTGTGTTGTAAAGATTATTTTGTACAGAGGAACAGCTCTGCTTATAAATGATGAACACACTTAGTGTTAATAATTTAATTTGAACCAATTAGTTACCTAAGCTATGGAAGAACAGTAACACCTCTGGGCATACCACACCATGACCATTAAAGTCATTCATAGAATACTCATGAGAGTTGCCATTTTCTTGCAAGAACAATGAGTATATAATTAACTTCATTCTTTATTTTTTCAACAAAATATAATATTATCCTTAAATTTTTAGGGTTCTTTTGAGCTCAATTACCAGTTGCATCTTCTGATGGGATATTGTGAAGGAGGAGATCTCTTCACTTGCATCAAACAGCAAAATGGCAAGTTGTTTTCAGAACAACGTGTTATTCGTTGGTTCATACAGATAACAATGGCATTGCAGGTAGGTGTTTAGTGCAAAAACAAATTAGTATAGTTAGTATGAGTTGTCTGTAATTCATGAAATTATAAGATATTGCACAAAATGCACAATAGTCATCTGAGAAATATTACTGTTATGAGATGATGCAGCATACCATTAACCCATTCCCGACGGGGGAATTCTAGCCTAGAATGTCCAAATGCCGGGGCGTTCGAATTATTAGGCCTAAATCAATTGAATGGCTGGCACAATACTGTGCCGCCCGGCAACTGGGCTTTTGAATGCGCGGTACACATGCTGTACCACCCGTCCTGTGTGGGTTAATATATTATAGATAATGCAGAGCTGTAAGTATTTTAATGATGAATATTTACTAGCATTTTTTTTTCCTATTTCCAGTACCTCCACAGTCACAATATTTTACATAGGGACCTGAAGACTCAAAACATCTTCCTTACTCGTTCAGGTCTTATAAAACTTGGTGATTTTGGCATTGCTCGAATATTGGGGTCTTCCATCGATATGGCCACTACTATGATAGGTACTCCATATTATATGGTGAGTGTATAAATATATTTGGGGATGAAATGGATATAATCACAAAACCAATTTGATATATAGAAGCAAAATTTTGAGGAACCTTATTAAGATTCTTAAAGACGTTTTCTCTTTGTTTCCTAGAGTCCTGAACTGTTTGCTGGTCTTCCATACAACTATAAGTCAGATATATGGGCTTTAGGGTGTTGCCTATATGAGCTTGTGACATTGAAACATGCATTCCATGCTAGAAACATGTCTGGTCTCATTTACAAAATATCACATGGCAAGGTGAGTTGTATGATTGAAGGTCTTGGAGATTACCGAGTAAGTAGGACTTGGGATTCCTCCTTATATGGCATGGGTAAAGGGATACAGATATCATGAAACCTGTGTTTATAACCAAGATATTATTAGGTAGACAATCAAGAATTTAAATTGACCATTAGGTTCCTTAACCCATTCATGCTAGGGGCATTCCAGCCTTGCATGTTACAATGCCGGGGCTCTCGAACGCATAGGCCTAAATCAATTAAATAAACGATGCTGTATGACGGCACCCAGCGAATGGGCCTTGAATGCGCGGTACCCGTGGTGTACCACCCGTCCAGAGAGGGTTAATTATGTTCATTATGCATTTCCTTCCGACACAAATATTTCAAATTTGTTGATGTTTAAAAAAAAAAAAAAAAAAAAAATGTAGAGAGAGACAGAGACAAAGACAAAGACAGAGACAGACAAAGACAGAAACACAGACAGAAACACAGACAGAGACACAGACATGTATAGTATAGTGTATCATGTACTGTTAATTTTAGGAGTGACATGCATTTGTGAATGATAAATACATTTGTGGATATTAATTTTAATTGCCAAAGCTGAACTTTTTTTCTGATTCTTTTTATTGTATCTGATGGATTGAATTACTTTTTGTGTGTTTATTTTTATAATATATCTACAATAGTTTGCATTCACCTACAATAGTGTTTTTTCTGTTGTAAAAATTAATGTTTAATAATTTTCCACAGATTGGAGGCATATCCAGAGTATATAGTGAAGATCTGCAGTGCCTGATTTCTGACATGCTTAATCGCACATCAGACCTAAGACCTAGCACGTCACAAATCCTTCACAGATCATTTGTGAAGGGCCATATTTCAGCCTTCCTAAAGGACACAAAGCAGCCTGTGCAATCAAATGTGGTTCAAAAGCCTACAGAGGAAGACTGTAATCAGCATTTAAATCCTAGAAAAGAGAATATTTCTGTAAATGATAAAAGGAAGAATGGAGGTTGCATGTACTTGGAAGAAAAAGTACATGAAGACAAAAAGAAGGAGGAAGTGATCAGACCCAACCATGGTGCCAGGAGATTTTGTGAAATATTTCCTGAATTTGAGTCTCTGCAGATCTCTGGTGATAAGATGAAATTGGAAAGCAGATCAAAAGTCGAATCTAAGCCAAGTGGGGTCAAGGAGTGCCATTGCAAAAGGCAAGGAAATGATGAATTACCATCTGCAGGTCAGGGTTCAAAATCACGCAGACGTCGCCATCATAACAAGAACTCAGTTCTAGATCCAAGTACAAACCAGGAAAAATTTGTTACTTCTGAAGATTGTTTTCCTCAACATGATTCCTCTTCCCCTGTTGCCACAGCTGAAAGCAGTCCATCAGCTTCCTCTACCTTCTCTGCCAGGGAGAGAAGACGACAAAAAAGGCTTCAGGAGAGAGACTTTGAGACTGATTGTCTAGAAGTAAAGACCAAAAATATTAGAAGCACAGAAAGCACCTTTGATTATGAATATGGACCTGAAAAAGAAGTAAAAGCAAAAGCTACCACAAATGGTTGTATAACGAATGGTACTGATTCTGAATTGCCATTAGATAATCCATTTATTCAAGATGTATCCTTAAAATTCCAGGAAGTAAATGACTTTGTAAACATCCTGGACACAACTTTAAGTGATGATGGTGTAGAAAACCTAACTGAAACTTGTGTACAAGATAACCAGAATACAATACCAAGGGATGGACTGGAATCAAGAATCAGTATACTTGAAGATGCACTTATACACAAAGTGGGAAAGGTAGGTACTCTGTAATGTTCCTTTATAGAGCTACTATTTTAAATAATTCTAAAATGAAACATGGATTTTTTTTTCCCCTTTTTGTTAAATTATGGACTAAACTCTTTCTTTGGTAAGCATTTGGTCACTGTAGAGAATGAAATATGCAAAAAATAAGGAAAGTGAATAAGAAGATAATTATACACATATTGTACATTACATATTCATGACTCCTTATATCAGCATCAGACATTCAGTTTCCTATTGAAAGATTTTACCATAGATTAAAGAAAGAACATTTAATTCTTAGCTCTTGTCCATATTTAGACATACTTGTCAATTCTTTTTCCAGGAACAAGCAGAGGAAGTGATGATTTTGGTAAAAACAAACAATTGGGAAGGCTGGGAAGACCAAAGGGCCTCAGCAGAGCAGATACTAGGAGACCACCTGTTTTCTTCAGTTTCAACTATTGTCTGGCACCTGAAGCTCTGTTATTGTTTTCAGAATGATGAACATGATCCCCCTGTATGAAATTTGAGCATTTATATTTATATTCAAGCATCTGAAACTCCTATAGCTTTACTGGTATCGAGTCATTTTGGTATTTTATTCTCTTGCGCTTCTATGACATGAACCTGGTTCATCTAGTCGAAATGTGATAGTATAATTTGTTATACTATTTTTATTTTATATGTATCATTATTTTTATTGAAATAAATATTTTTAGGTCAAGTATGGTTGTATGGAATCGATATATAATGATGTATACAGGTATAAATGTTAATGTTTTTAAATTATATACACATAATGTCTTACAGTAGAAAAATATTTATGTATATGTTGATTTATTGTTTAGACATCTAATTAACAAAATTTATACTGCTGATTGCTGATTTCCTAGATGTTTAGGTCAGTGGTTACATTTCAAGTCAGATAACTAGTCTATTTTCCTTAGAAATTCATTGAAATTATAGATTTATCCCATTCCAACAACCAAGAGTCTGAAGCAGCACAGCAATTTTTGAGAGACATTACTTGTATTTTGTATATGGTGAAAAGTTTCAAATATATTTTTTAAAAAGCTTTTTTCTAAAACTAGTCCTAAAAATAACTGTACTTCACTCAGAACAATAATAAAGTTGATAATGAAATGGAAAAAATATATATCCTGTATGTATTTCATTTACTCTTTGAAAAGGTCTTTAAAACTTTTTAATTAGTAATGGAGCACAAGATTTAAAAACCTCTGGGATAGACAACATTCTCAGGCTAATGAGCAAGTCCATAAAGACAGAGATGCTATGTTAACTATTATTGTGAGATCTTTTATTCAGAACAAGTAATGCATTTTTTGGTTAATAATACCATTGACTAGAATTACTTCTAAGTTAATTATCATTAAATAGGTAAGGAATGACTAATTTTAAAAGACTACTGGTGTGACATCTCCAAAACAATATCCAAAGAACTGGAACAGCAGCTGCTTACACCTCAATACCATGGAGTAGTTTTTTAGCTTTACAATGTCTAGAGGTAGATAACCCTTTAGAACTGGTAACAGATAGAAGATGTACAGCATAGCCTAATTTATTCCTTAACCCATCCAGATGAAGTAATATCATGTCATGGGAGTATTTCGTTCACGCCAAATGAAATCCTATCTTGTCATGATCTCTCCCTCAACACACATTTTACATTGCTAGGTATGGATATACCTGTAGGGGTTCTACTTCCATAGATATTTAAAAATGATGTAAACAAATACAAAAAAAATATCACCCCATTGAATCAGGCAAGTGAAAGGCACTCTGAGAGATCTCACACTTGTTTTCTAGCCTGTGGGAGTAGCATTAGGCTCCAGGTGGCAAGACTTACAGGTTTAGTAAATTCAACAATATATCTGGTTATGTTAATTTGTACCCATACCTAAATCAATCATCATGATAAGCTCAGTTTAAGAATAAAGGTATGGACTATCCAAAATTTCTGCCTCAGTCTTCCATATAGGTTGTATGAAATATGGACTAAAAGTTACACAAACAGTGAGGAATCTCCACAATGACAAAACAAGATTTCTTTTTTACACAAGTTTTATATTAATAATAACATTTTAGGTTTTAAGTTCAACATTTCTGAAATATATGTATATACATATTGAACTCATTTTACCAAATAATCAATATATATCTTTATCTTCAATTTTAACTTTTGCAGTAATAGTAAATATCCTGCAGAATTAAAGAAATTTTGATTTGAACAAATCACTCCCAATGCTACATGAATAAAGCTGAAGACCACATACATCACCATTTCATATTATCTATATATTCCTTCAACAATTGTGCATATGTGTTATTGCTTATGAGAACATCACTTACAATAGGGAAAATATATATGCTGTAGCATCAATTGCCATATGGAAAATGATGCTAGATTGTTTAGTTTACTGAAGGCTATAAGGCACTTTTTATACATCTGGTACTAATACATGACAGTAACACAAAATATGTAAACAAAAGTTTCATATGCAAGTTTTCTGATTAGAAATCATTCAATCTCATAATACCTGACATGTTTTTGATATCATCTTTTGTATACTGATAATGCTGAATAATATGCCTTTTTACTCAAACTTGAATTAACAAGATGTATTTCTTATTCAATAAACTGAATCAATTAACTTCAGTACATTACCAGCATGAAGGTTACATAATCTCAAAGGAACATGCCTTGTTTATTCTAGAAATTAGAAGTATAAATCCTAATCAACATCAATCAATTGTAACTACTAATACTCCACAGCCTATCAACAACTACAGATAGATCCTGTATTTATTCAAGCAATGTATGTGGAAAAAAATACATCTGAATAATACAATAAACTTAGAATACAAGAGCCCTGCTGCTCTGAAATATATGCACCAATATCATACCCAGAAAATTACCTTGTGCACAGACTGAGGTAAAATATTCAAGTGCCATTAGATACCACATTACTTCTCCTGAGTTTACTTAAAAGCAACATAAGTACTGTCATAAAACTGGGAAATTATTTTGTGAATCCCTTTTCTTAAATAATACAAAAATATTTTTGCATGTAAAAAATAACACTGATATGATTTTATGTTACAAAAATATGTTACTATAACAGCAACTTAAATTTGTATATAATCTCTATTTATCAACATTTTTGGACATGAAATTGAATAACGGAGAAATCAAAGGAAAATAATATAATCTCTGAGTTCAACTAAAAGCTAGAGGTAGCTACTGATTTTCATGTAATTAATTATTACATGTCAAGAGTGTCCTTTTTCATCTGATAGTCAACTTTACTTATAATAATAAAGTTACCATAATATCAAATTAAGTATTGAGAAAGAGAAAATAAATAACTCTTAACAACTATAAAATCTGATGACACGATAATGCCTGTTTCAATGACATCAATAATAAAAGTGTAAATGCTGAAATGCTATTAATCTTATGGATAGGTGATACTGTAATATCATTATATCTTGCATTAAGAAACAGTAATTAAATGTCTTTTACAATTATAAAATTCAAAGATATGGTATTTTCTATTCAAAATACCATTAACAATGACTATAAATACACTGAACTATAATCATAGATTCTTGGACTGAAGGAAACTGTTGATGGGGATCATGCCCTTTTTACTTTTTACAATATAAATGGTGATCTTATTGTCTAATGTTAAAAAGTCCTAAAAACCCACATAATATTGAAATTCAAAAAAAAAGTTTTGGTACAGACAGAAAGGGTTGCTACACCTCCATAAATAAAATGGGTTTACATATTTTCACATTTCTAATAGTTAATACACTTAATACAATTGTCAAATTATTGTATGTTTTACAAGTTTCTTGGATAAAAAATAATCTGTTACTTAAAAAACATTAGACATCCAATCAACACCTCTCTTTTAGTTACCCCTTAGAACAGGATGGGTGAATTCTGCTATGAGAGGTTCAGCCGGAAAATTGCCTGGCAGGAAGGTGTGTGCCCTTACTATATTGCCAGGCAAATATCTGCCCCATCACGTATAGATTAAAAATTCTGAATTTAGTGGTAAAAGTAAAATAGACAAATAAAGTCTAAAGGAATTGGATTATAGTATAATAAAAAGTGAGAAAACTGACAGGACATAGAAGAATAAAAGTACAGAAACAACAACATGAAAAATGTGAAAATTGGAAAGCTTATTCTAATTTACCAAAATTAGAAATTGTAGAAATGTTATAGTTCAACATTATCTCTAGTAGCATCCAATGGCAAGGTTTAAGTATTTTATGAAAATACAAAAGACTGGTATCATCATAAAGCAAACTTTTTCAATGTTTACTTGAGATGCGACCTTTACGTTCCATGTCCTCTTCCTTGAGGGTATATGCAGGAAGGTACACCACCTGACCAATACGATCTCTTGTCTCCAGCAGAGGGTTGGGTAATGTGTTGTCCTGGCTTCCTAGTGATGTATATCTGATGGGAATTAGTATAATTAGAAATAATGACAACAGATAAAAAAATTTACTTCAATTCTCAGCATTTATTAAGTAATCCTGAAGCCCGAAAATCACTATCAATGAATATACTGTACTGTGAATCAATCAAATCGACTCCTTCCAAGTTTCTATTTTCTTCATCCCTCAGTCATATAATTTAGGTCAAGGCAGGTTATACAGTAAGGATTATACATGACCACTATGAAGTTTATAATATAATTTTTATCTTGGCACTTACCCACGATCATACAGAGGACAGTATGGGAGATAAAGGCCTCGAATGAAATCCCAAACGTTACTGTATTTCCAATTGAGAATGGGACTGACCCGCATCATTGCTGGCCAATCCTTGTCCGTTGGTGAGAAAAAGTCTAACTCATCTGAAAATAGGGCAAACTTTGGTTCACTAGTGCAAATGTTGGAAAAAATTATCAATATTTGTAAAGCAACACTAATTACAATCTTCAGGCTGAGAAGAAAATAAAACAACAAAATAGAAAAATAATTAAAGAAAATATAAGTAACAGGATATAATACGAATATTGAAAAGAACGTGAAAATAAAATATCTCAAAATGTAACCTTACCATAATTAAGTAGTGTGAAAAGACTAAGAACAGCTTACCAGAGTATGGATCACTACGACGAGTGCCCATAATCATTGCTTTGATCTTTGGTCTATTTTCAAGTACTTTTGCTAAAGCTGTCTTCATGGGCCCCGGTATAATATCACAGTCCAAGTCATACCTGTAAAGAAAGAAAGAAAGAAAGAAAGAAAGAAAGAAAGAAAAAAAGAAAAGAAATGCCAATTATTAATTATGATTGATAAGAAAAGAAAGCAAAAAGAGCTTACAAGAAAGAAAAAAAGTATATTCATATCTGACTATTTCTCATAATCATTTTCAGTGCTGATAACATACCTATTTATAGAATGTTGTACAAATTCTGTAACTTGTGGAAAAGCTTTGGGTTCAGTTATATAAACAGCCTGAAGCTTATTTTCAGGATGCTTCTTCTGCATTATAGCATATGCCAGGTGCAGTACAACTAAACAATCTTTCCCACCATTATAACAAATGCAGATCTCCTCAGGGCTGGAAAGAATAGGGAAATGATAACATTAACTGAATATAGTATAGGTTGAATCTAGTTCCATAACAGAACTAAAACTGCATGAAAGAAGAAGACTAATAAGCCTTACCATATTGGACAAGTGAGGTTCAACCAATATTCATGCAACATGTACTAACAATTAAACATGTGGATAGTTGATTCATATTCATCTTGCTCATCACTCTACCAAAAAATCACAATAAATATTGGGAGATTTTCAATACCTGTATTTGTCAAAGCACTGGTTTAGGATATCCAGTGCCTCTTGCAGTGGTGCTTCTAGAGAAGGATTTATTGTAGAGAGATTATCGATGTATTCCCATGGCGAAGAGACAGTGTCTTCCTTGTAATCTATCACTGTCCCTAGTTATGAAAGAATTTGATAATATTGTAATAAAACCAAAATATATTTTCCTGCTGAACACAAAAGAATTGCAGAATACAGAACAGGAATAATCTATTGATAAATGTATATACATACAACTTTATTTTCTTATCATTATAAAAAAAAATATATATACATTATATTCAAATATTTGTTTGCAATGAAATGAACCAGGAATATCCAAAAACATACCTCCTTCAAGTTGGCTTTTGAAATACTGCTCTGCTTCCTCTAATACTTCCTCCTCCAGTGCCTCCATAGTAATCTTAGTTTTGTAGTAACTGCACAAAAGAAGAAAAAAAGATTAGGAAGATTCTTAAATGAGATCATTAAGTCTTTTGTTTTATCTTTAAATCAAATCTTTACAACCATTCATGTCCAATCTCTCAGTATACTCTCCCCTTCTCATGAATACTACAATTAAATCAGTAATTACCACCATCAATTGCAGATGTTGGTACATTATTACATTAACACTTCCAAAAATGTCTACATAAAAAATAACCAATAAGTCCCTTACATGTTGTGATAAGTTAACACATAACTGTGAGGACACTTATCAAGTCATCAACTAAGTAAGTTAACATGTTAACCTTAAGCATTTTGTCACCAAGAAGTCAATAAGCTGGTCTTGCTGACCTCACCTGTTTACCCCATGTCTAGGATTTTCAGAAATATATTTTTTTTATTACTATCATCACTGTAATTAATACCATCCTAATTCCAATACTAACAATAACAAAACCAACATTAATTATAATAATAACAGTAATAGATGAAAAAAAAAAACTTTTAACCCCAAAAATCAGGGAAGGAGATAAACATATATAAACATAAACATATAGCAGGCAGGCCTACTAACTAATTTTTTGGTGACTAAAACTTATAGACTCATCTGTGTTAAAAGAAAAAAAGTGAAGAGTGCATATTTTTCGATCCTATGAGTTCAGTATTCTTTTGTGCTTTGTGCATTAAGAGTGAATATCAAGAGAGTGAATAACTAGAAAATCAGAGTCCTGAGTAAACACCATATTATAAATCAAAACAGAAACTCATATAATCATAACTCTTGAAAGTTGAAAAGTATTAGTTGTTGGAGAGTAAGAAAATCTGCTTTTCCTTTCACATATGCATCTTTTATAAGAAAATCTCTAGTGTGACACTCTATGCATGACAATTATGTCAGAAATTTGTCCTCTTTTCTGTAAAATATGAATATACATGTCAGACACCCTGTGAAGTAGAGTCAGTTTAAGAAAAAGAAAAAAAAAGGTTTATTTCTCTCAGTAGGAATGGTGTGTAGCACTGAAAATGTAGCATAAAGGATGTGCTGTACTTAGTGGAATGTGAACAAAGCCAGAAACTTTGGTATAATCTATCTTTTTGAACTTGACCCAAAAGACAAGATAAATGGCATACCACACCATTTGAATCTTCTGACTGAACTACCTGGTTTAGCTTTTATGTGGGTCTTATGAAGCAGGTTTGGTAACTCTTATACCGGTCTTTTTGGTGTGCTACAATTTGTGCTGCTAGAATGGTGACAGACTTCAAGATATTCTTAAGCCTCTGACAGACTGTCTCATACCATCAAGTTCATGCATGAAGGATCTTTGTTGAATATTTGAGCCTGGGTAAAGACCACCACTTAAGTAATGAAGAGAGCTTTTCACCAATAGAAAAATAATAATAGGTACCATATACACTAAAGAAAAATGAGAACTGTATGAAGATTTTTCCAAGTCCTATTTGCTCTTAGACATCAACACTCTAGATATAATGCAAAGATGGTGCTTTTCAGTACAAATCCCAATCAAATGTGTCACAAGCACCAGAAAGCTATGAAATATAGATATTGTTTACAGTAATCTGTGTATTGAAACATCCTCAGCCAAGTGTAGAAATAAAATATATTGGGTAGAGATAATCCCACCTGTTCATACTATACTCTTGAAAGAGGTTCTCTTCACAGTCCAGCCTGGGAGTAACAAATAAATATCGACTTTCTTAAAATATTAGAATAAATAAAAGCAGTATTGGATAATGAAGTTCACATTTTCTCTTTCTCTTAAATATGATGTTTAGCCTTGTATGTTACTTCATTTTATACTTCATTATCACCAGCCTGTGTACATGAGTGTGTAATTATGTTTGTTTTTTTATTGTCTCTCTTTGTCTTGGTATAGCATTTAAACTCACATACCAATTTTAATATTCTATCATCAATAATATCTGTAATTCAAATAACCAAAATATGGTACCCAACTATTGTATAGGTATGTTTGTATGCATGATATCCCTAAAATAAAAACAAATATTAATTTGCAATGTATCAAAAATGTTAAATGGAGAAAGCAAAACATCTTGCCTTGAACTTGTGTTTTTTATCTGCTATATAAAAAAGTAATTTTGATTTTGGTACTGCTAATGTGGCTAAATTTACAGCATTAAAAACATATTTCATGCTCAAAAATTATATGAATTAAACCTTCATACTGACCTATGAAATAACTTGGGATATGAGCCAAAGGACACTGATGGATACTTGGCAACAGTGTCATTCAAGTATGTTGCAATGCTTACTTCATCAGCAGTAAGGAACACACGATGGACTTTAAAACCCATTCCGGGTTTGTGGAATAATTTCTGCAAGTAAAAATGAAAACTGAATAAATTCTAGTAATTGAAAGAAGCATCTTACAAAGCAATGTATAATATTATATCATAGTATTATAAATAATAGGCACATATATAATTTTATATGAATATGCTACTGAAACTTAGTTTTATCAGCAGCATACTGACCGAAAGTATATGCCACAAATATAGTTTCAGAAAACATTACCTCTCCAAGTAAAGCAAAGGCTCTCTCTAGGAGGTGTGGAACTCCTGGAAATATTGTCACATTCTTCACTGAAATTATTGGGTAACGTGATTTAACGCCCTTAGATTTATCCTCTCCAAAGTGAAGCTCTGCACTCTCAGGAATCTGTTGGTCAATAGAGGTACACAATGGAAAAATTGTATTGGTCAATAGAGGTACACAATGGAAAAAATGTATTGACATATTCATACCAAGATATTACAGATCATGAATCAATATAAGAAAAGTTATTTACAATATTTTTCTATTAAGTTAAACTCAAAATTTGAGATTCAAATAAAATGGCAGGTTAATTCTATAATACATTAATAAGTACTAGAAACTTATCAGTTCCATCTTTCACCATACGTGAGCCATCTTCATAGCTGGAGAGCTGAGATCATCAGTTTTGAAAAACCCACTTATAAGCTTAACTAACAATGGATGTGGGTGGACTTTCTCTTCAAAAGCAGCTGCAACTCCTGTAAATACATGGAAAAGAATATAGTGAGTTTCCTATCATCTGCAAATTGCTATTCAACCCATTAAAGACAGGGTGCATGTAAACAAGTTGCATTGTAGTTGGCGATGCTGAGAAGTTGTGGTTCCTTCTTTTCTTAGGAAGCAGATAGCAGTAGACAAGTGACAAACACTTTCTTAACCATAAACTGTCAACCCCCATTGATATCCATCATCAGGACATAAGCAAAAAGATAATAGAAGTTACAAAAGTAAATTAGTAAATCAAATCTAATTGTTGCAGGTGTAAGAATTTTTTTTATATCATCATAAAAGAAATTAAAAGGTTTGCTGTCAATTCTAAGATTCTTATGGAAATCAGTAGCTGTACCTAGTTATTATCAGGAAAATGGTAGACATGTAGGGAACTTAAACTTAAGTTCATCTAAAGCAGATTTGTGTTTGAGAAGTTCTACATTGATTAACAATTGATATAATATGACAAATATGTCAATTCTTAAAAACATTTGATAATAAAACAGGGTAAAAGATAAATGACTATGAATTAGGAGAGTAAAAAGAAAAAAATAATTTTTCTTTAACAATGAAATAACAGCTAACAATAAAAGCAGGAAAAATAAAAAGGAATATGGTTCTTACCCTCAAACGTAAGGTCATCATGAGTGGGACCAATGCCACCAGATGTGAGGACAAATGTGTATGCCCTGGAAAATTTGGCTACTTCTTTTGCTATAGTTGGGACATCATCTGGTATCACAGAAACCTGAAAATAATTTTCCATTTTCTTAAGGGAATTTTTCACTGTTTAAATTGTTTTAGCTTTTTGTAATCTAAAGAGAGGAAAAGAAAATAATTATGAATTGACTATTCCTATTGTTACATAAAATATGAGGTGTACATAAAACATGAACTCACCCTTTGAACTTTTACACCATAACTGTGTAGGTGCTTTGATAGAAAGTGGGTGTTTGTATCACGAGTTTGGCCTTTCAAGATCTCGTCACCAATTACTGAAATGTCAAGGAAGTCCATGAATATGCTATTAACCCATTGCAGACAGGCGTCACGACATACATGATGTTGGGGGATTTTGCATCACTGTTATTTTATTGTAATGAGTGAGTGATGATGACAATTGCAGTCATAATTACTAAAATTACTGTAATATCAAGCAAAATGGATTTCACCTAAAATCCAAAACCCATGTGGCACCACTTTCTCCTAGCACTAGCAAGAGAGAGAGACTTGAATGGCACCCATCCACGGTCTCAAGCAAGCACTATCCTTATAGAGAGATGGAAAACAACAAGCTGCCGAACTCTGATGAAGGATGTGCAGGTAGAAGGAGAAGAGGAAGGCGACTCAAAACATGCCCAGTGTCTATAATGTGTCCCTGTGTCAATAGGGATGCCTTTTACTCTGGCACTCACAATCTTAAGCACAAGTTTCCTTCATCTTCCCTACTTCTTCATTGTGGATTGTTATATTTTTTCTATTTGTTCATGCACAAATATGAAAAATAAAGTTTCTTTTTGTCCTCCCATACAACAATACTTCTATCACACTGAATTTAAAGAAAATAATGAGCTGATATGGATACTAAACTACAATTCTAGTTAACTGCAGCATTGATAGAGTCTGTCATATGACACATATAAGTCTCTCTATACAATAAAATACAAAAAAAGGATAGACACAAGAACAGCTCTAGTTTTACAATGAGTAACTGGAAGAGAGTGAGAAAAGTGAAGGCATGTTGCATAAAGCAATTTTAGAGTGTTCATCCTGGATACATTGTGCTAACTTCAACTTGTTCTTTCAAGCTTTTATTTTACATTCTAAGCTTTTTGAATCATACCAAACTAAAGAACTACACTTCTGCTGGTGAATACACCCAAAAAGAATATTGTATCATAACAAGTGTTTTATAATTAGCACTGTGAAAACTGCTGTCAAAACAAAGATTATATTTACGGAATAGGTGTATCTACTTCAAATCTTTTCTTTCAGCTTTCATTATATTTTCTAACCTTTTTCAGAGATACCAGAAAAAAAGTGTAAAAAAATAACTGAAAAATCATGATATTCCTTTGTGTTATATCTTGCAGCTAAATTATTTAATTTCTCTTGGCATATGTGAAAAAGCTTAGAAATTAAAATAAAACTAAGAAATGCAACTTAAAGTTAGTACAGTAATTCAGGTGGAGAATTATCCTTGGTAACCAGTTGTAGATGGAGATAGATTTGCTTGCCCAGTCCCCAAGATGGGCACTAGTGCCATCTATGCGGCACCCCAGACAGGTTTTATTTCTGAGCGTTGCAGCTCTTTGTGACATATTGCAAACTTTCCCAATCTCTTTCATTCACTCATTGTAAAACTAGAGCCACTTTTGTGTTCAGAATCTTTTTGTGTTATGTATTGTGAAAATTATGTGTGTCTATGACAGGCAACGTTGCAATTGTAGTATAGGGTTCTTAGCGGCTCATTATTTACTTTACATTATGTGTTATAGAAGTATTGCAGTTTTATGGGAGGGCAAAGAGCAAATTTATTCTTTCATATTTGTGGACTGTTGTACATAAATATGAAAATTAACAATCCACAATGTAGATAACATGAAGCGATGGGGAAGAGGAAGAAAACCTGTGCTTATGACTGTGAGTGCCACAGCACAAGGCAGCCTTATTGGCACAGGGGTACATTATAGACACTGGGCATGGTTTGAGTCCCCTTCCTCTTTTCCTTCTGCTTGCACATTCTTCATCATCTGTACTTTAGAGGAAGAGGATGAAAAAGGAGGAAGTGGAGCTACTTGTGTTTAGGATTTTATATTACACCTATTTTGTTCATTATTTTAATTCAATTAATTATTATTATCATCAAAACTCACTAAATAGAATTTTTACTCATATTACAATAAAGACATAGCAATTCACTCTCCTTCGTTAAATGTGGCATTTTGACTATTGTCATGTACATCCTGACACTGCGTTTCAGGGTAAAAACTTATATGTCATGTATATCATGACACCTGTCTGCAATGGGTTAATGCATTTTTTACAGTGCAAATTATAAAATAACATAATATTCTTTTGGGTTATATTCTGCAGCTAAAAAGTTTGACATGCAAAGTATGACTGAAATGCTTAGAATATAAAACATAAGTTTATATTGAGTTAAAAGTTTGTATGATATGTCCAGGGCTACCTCTAAAAAAATGGCATGAAATCAGAGGGTCTCAATGCATTTGGGGCAAATTATGTAAGAGTCTTAAGAGAAAAGTATGGTTGTTTCTCTGCAATTAACATTAAACACTGTCACTACTCATGAAAAAGTTCATGAAATGAGAGTGAAATGTAAAACTGCCTAACTTTGTAGTTTAAAGCCCTGATTAAAGAATAAAATTTATACATATGAAACACCTTTTGACATATGAGCGAACAATACAAAATACCCAGACAAAAAAAAAGAGCCTAAATATCTGCTTACTAATAATGCCAGCTGTGGGGACCGAGGACGCCTCTGGGACACCGTTCTGCTCGCTCATCCTGACGATAGTGGTGTGGAGGCCTCTGTGAACACCGAGCAGGGAGACTCTGCAGCACCTTCTTCGGTTGAGTATACTTATTGCACGCGTCACAGCTCGCTTTGCCGGGTTGACAGACTTGACAGTAGCACCCCAGCGTCCTCCCTGCCACAACACTTGACTGATTAGGTTCATATCTTTTCCCTTCCCCCGACCAACTCCTCTCTCTCTGCCCCCGACGACTGTGCTCTCTACAGCCCCATGCTGTTATTTCCTGAACAAATCATTATCAAAATTATATATATTTCAAATCTGGCAGTGCTGCATCGATATCCGATATGACCCTTGGAACTCCGAGTCAATGAACAGTAAAATTACGGCTTCATGCACAATTACAGTATTGGTATCCCTTTCAACAAACGCAAACAAAGTTCAATATGTTATGTAATTTTTACAGGGAGTTTTAACTACATATACCAGGGTACATTGATGTAAACTAGCCTGGAATTTAATATATTTCAAGAAACAAATAGGAAAGACTGGACAGTTAATTACCCTGAAATGGCGATTTGCAGGTGCGCGTGCAAGCCTCAGCTGGGCATGAATGACTCAGGTTCAGCTTGAACTTAAACCTCTGACCTAAATTATTTATTATCAGTATTATATTAGCTCATGTCTTGCTACTACATTAAATGATTTTGCTTAAGTTGTATTTTTTATATGGTACACCTCTAACGAAATTTATATCTATAAAGAATTACAATAACTGGTGCTTAAAACTTAAGATTTGTATTCTGCGTGACTTT
>NW_028234404.1:14573760-14581260 GCF_977035675.1 Penaeus japonicus | reverse complement strand
AAAGAAAGAAAGAGAGGAAGAGATTAATAAGAGAAATAGAAAAGAAAGAAAAGGGATATAGGAAGGGGTGACGGAAAAGAGAGAAATAGAGAGAAAGGAGAGAACGAAAGAGAGAGGCGAGTGAATCATCAATTTTTTTAAGAACATATCCTCATAGTTGTTTCAAATCAATGTATGTAGCTAAGAACTAACGCAAGTCTGTTTCTTTTGACAGGGTTCCCCCCTTTTTAGGTGGTCGATTTCAAGAAAGGGGGTCTAATGTGAATTGCTGAACTACAATGCACTGTTTAATTACAGTTGCATAAAGATTTATTCAATTTTATTTCATAGTTTAATGGTTGAGGATGGATGTGATATGACGATTTTTAAAATTATATAACAGTATTGTATCTGCTATTTATTTTGTACACATGTGTCCATGTGCAAATCTTATATTCATGGGGAACAAAACAGTGGAATTTCATCACCTGCGGTGAAAAATAATAGTGATATTGATAGTCCTGACTCGGTTGCAAAGGTATCCGTCTCTGCTTTATCTTCATTGCTATAATAATTTTTCATTATTCTTGATATAACTTTTGTGTCATCCTATCTGTCAATAAACGCTGATAGAAATGCGATACTTGTTTCACTTCAGGCTGTATCCACACTGACAACGAGCTGGTCCAAAACGGGCTAAATTAATAACCTATGGACGTGTCCGCATTAACAGCGGACGGCACGGGCCAACATGGAAACAGCTGATATTCGACTTTTCTCGCATGAACCTACTCAGTGACTTTTCAGTATATTTACATATGAAGGATTCGATTTGTTTGAATGTGCTTTGCCTGTGCCTAGCTTATGATCCAGCTACATGTATATCACATCATCATTCTATAATATATATCACCTTTATGGCAGAACACTCGGAAATCTTATCTCCGTAATGCAAGATCATTGTTTACGAATGGTGAAAGACAAAGATATATAATGCTTGTAAGAGGCGTGAGAGGTCACCCTTACAGGTTGATAATGCTTGCGAGTGGCAAAAATGCTGACTGAATAATTTTATAGTCAAGGAAAGACAAATTCTGAATGATAAATACTGCTTAGGTCGTGGGTTTATGAGACTGGAGATCTGCACGCATGCTAATTAAGAGTAACGGGAGTAGCCTACAGAGACATCGGGTCTCCCGAACGCATTCTGTTCTAGTCCGAGATATAAAATAAAATGGTGACATACTAGCATCAGATACAATGTGACAATATGAACGTAGGAAGCATGCCTATCAGAGGCCTTAAAGGGCAGCAGAGTAGCTTCCACTGTAAGCCATGACAAAGCGACGTTGTGGAGGCCCACCCTGACAGCGGCCTAGGATTATTTCTGTTTCGGCGCCCTTCTTACTAGTTTGGGAAACTCTACATTACTGTCATTGCCATTGAAATTTATATACTCACACTATTCTTCACACCAATGTTATACCCTATATCAATGCACTCATTTATATGATTTGTATCCATGCAAGTATTTCGCTGCTTCAATTTTTCATTTCTGCAACGGTAGATATATCATTATTGTGTTGTTTTTTTTCCTTCTATAATATTACAGTAATGATGTACCGTTTCCCGTTTTACCTCCCATTGCCACACGTCAAATATGGGATTCATAGTTATCGTTAGACCTTTGCTGAAATGTGATAGGAAGTATTCTCACGGGGAGCCAAGAAACGACACTTCGTTCCTTGGAGGAAGGGAATCCCTCTCTTCAAGAACATGATATGCAAGTTAAACCAATGGAAGAAACAAGACATCTCGGTAATGTTCTCTACGCTCCAAGTTCACCATTTGCCATATTTTCTTACCATGCCTGGAAGATCATCATATATATGTATATATATATATATATATATATATATATATATATATATATATATATATATATATATATGTATGTGTGTGTGTGTGTGTGTGTGTGTCTGTGTGTATACATATATTTTCTTTCTTTCTCTCTTTCTTCCTTTTTTTCTTTTTCTTTCATTTTTCTTTCTTTTTTTCTTTCTTCTTTTTCTTTCTCTTTTTCTTTTGTGTGTGTGTGTGTGTGTATACATATATTTTTCTTTCTTTCTTTCTTTCTTTTCTTTTTCTTTCTTCCCTTTTCTTTCTTTCTTTTTCTTTCCTCCTTTTTTGGTTTTCTTTCTTTTCTTTCATTTTCTTTCTTTCTTTTTTTCTTTCTTTTTTCTTTTTCTTTCTTTCTTTCTTCCTTTTTTCTTTTTCTTTTTTTTTTTTTTTCTTTCCCTTACTCTGGTCATATATACATATATATATATATATATTATATATATATATATTAATAAAAATTATTATAATGATAATAATTATGATGGTTGTAAAAACTATGATAACAATTATAATAATAATAATAATAATAATAATAATAATAATAATAATAATAATAATAATAATAATAATAATAATAATGATAATAATAATAATAATAATAATAATAATAATAATAATAATAATAATAATAATAATAATAATAATAATAATAATAATAATAATAATAATAATAATAATAATAATAATAAAAAAAATAGCAACTGTGATAACAACTATGATTCCAACAATGTTGATAAAAACAATACTAATCATGACAATGGTAATAATGATAATGATGATAAAAAGGATAATATTAATAAAAATTATTATAATGATAATAATTATGATGGTTGTAAAAACTATGATAACAATTATAATAATAATAATAATAATAATAATAGTAATAAAAATTATTATAATGATAATAATTATGATGGTTGTAAAAACTATGATAACAATTATAATAATAATAATAATAAAAAAAATAGCAACTGTGATAACAACTAGGATTCCAACAATGTTGATAAAAACAATACTAATCATGACAATGGTAATAATGATAATGATGATAAAAAGGATAATAGTAATAAAAATTATTATAATGATAATAATTATGATGGTTGTAAAAACTATGATAACAATTATAATAATAATAATAATAATAATAATAATAATAATAATAATAATAATAATAATAATAATAATAATAATAATATTAATAATAATAATAATAATAATAATAATAATAATAATAATAATAATAATAATAATAATAATAATAATAATAATAATAATAATAATAATAATAATAATAATAATAATAATAATAATAATAATAATAATATTAATAATGATAATGATGATAAAAAGGATAATAGTAATAAAAATTATTATAATGATAATAATTATGATGGTTGTAAAAACTATGATAACAATTATAATAATAATAATAATAAAAAAAATAGCAACTGTGATAACAACTATGATTCCAACAATGTTGATAAAAACAATACTAATCATGACAATGGTAATAATGATAATGATTATTTTAGTGCTGAATACAATGACAACCACAATAACAAAAAACAGTGTTCCGAGACAGAAGCTTCGCAAGACTATCGCATGCTTCGTTAAAAATTATCAATAATAGCAAAGGTACTGACGAAAAAAAGGTTTATTAATAACCATATAATCTATGAATCTTTATTATATTTTCATACAGTCTAAGAAATTCTTGGAGCTTTTCAATTAAGAGCTGTTACGCTAAATGTCTAATCAAACATGACAACATAGGTATACTGTCAGACTCTTTCCCAAGTAAAAGGTTGCTAACAATTTGCTGAGGTTACTCTGTTAAAACATCGATTTAAGTTTATCTAGTATCAATAACAGTAAAAGAATAATCTCCTCTTTCATTCAGGGTCTCTGTACGTCATAATGTCCTTGATCTCCTCCTTGGCAATGGACTTAGAATGGACCTGCCGGGAAAAAAAATCATTTTGGGAGAAGAAAATATTGCAAGGCACGTACGATTTATACGTATTCATGATTAAGAGCACAAAGTTTTTATGTTTTTTTATTTTTTCTTTCTCTACGTTCTCTCACTTGTTTTTGAGTTCCATGACGCTGGTCATATTTACATAGTGAGTGATTTTATATTTTGTGATTTAGTTTTTGTTTATATTTTGATAGTGTGATATACTCACACAACACCGGTATCACTCACACAAACAACCACACACATACACAACACCACATTTTGATTTTTTATGTTTTATTATGAGTGAATTAGATATATTTTTATATATTTATTTATGTATTTATTAATACATCTGTGGATGTACATAGATACTTTCATATATATGATTATTCATATAGGCATTGTATTACACCCACAAAAAACACACACACACACAACATAACACAAGCACGGCATAATATTTTTATATTATTTATATATATATTTTATATATATATAGTTATGATATATATATATATATATATATATATAGTATATATATATAATCAGCGTGTGTGTGTGTGTGTGTGTGTGTGTGTGTGTGTGTGTGTGTGTGTGTGTGTGTGTGTGTGTGTGTGTGTGTGTGTGTGAGTGCGTGTATGTGCATGTATGTACCCACCAATCCCTATATCCCTCTGTCACTATTTTCTCTTACCGAATATGCTTGGGGACGGTGAGTCTCTAATATGCTCATGAAAAGCGTCATCCACTCTCTGCTGGTAATCAAACAGGATACCATCCAGCGTGTAGCTCACAATCCCGTTGGACAGTGTTTCCGTTGCACTTACAGGGATGTTGTTCACAGATATGTTGCCTGTTTAGAATAAAATGATATCACAATAGCATCATTTCATATCATTATTAATGTTTTACTTTATCCTCCTCGTTATATTGATATGACCAACATCAAGATTAGAATAAGTTTCAAAACAAAATTTGTGTGATTATTTCACACGTCACATCTGTTACCCTACTCCCCGTATCCTGCAAAACATTCTTACCTAAACTGTCCCTTCTGAAGACAACGGTTTTGCCAGCGAAGGTTTCTGCTCGCAGGCCGTTGGGTGATCCCATCCTTGGGTCGTTGGCGTCTATGGCGTCCTGAAGCATGTGGTCGAGGAGGAGAACAGCGCGGAGCTCAGCGTAGCGATTGACGTAGAGGGGATTAGGAGCATCCTGGGGCGTTAGGTTAACCACGTGGATGTAGTCAGGAGACAGCAAAGTTCCTATAGCTGGAGGAAGGGAATCAGTTGAGGATTAACTTCCACGTTTATCCGTCGTAATCTCGAAGATAATCTTTAATATTCTCTTAACTTACCTAACTGCATAACGGACTTGATTCCCCTTACTCTGATTTTTTAAATATAGGGCAGATTTACAACCAAGTATTTGTCCTAAACTTTATAGAACTTATTCAGTAATCTCTTACATCGGGTATCCCGCTCCACGGGTAGAGAGTCTTGATACTCCTGCTGTTCATTCCACAGGTGAAACAGAGCCGTATTATCAAGGGTCACACTTTGAGGACGAACTGGGACAAGCGTGAGCGGCGGTGAGGTTGCCTCCGCGTACAGAAGCGCTGCGGCCACAATCACCAACGTAGAACCTGGTTGATTGGTTTTCAATCACAGACCAAAAAAGTAAACTTTGTTGAATGTGAAAGATGTATAGAAAAATAAACTGTTTATAAAATTCCCTTTTCTCATATGTTGAATTCATATTGATTTGACATATCTACAGAATCATTAAATATAATGTTTAGCCAAAAATATAGAAATGAGCGCTTTTAGAAATTCTATACAGTAGAGGATTGTATAACATTTCGGGTGAATTCAAAAGACATTTGAACTAGACGCCAATAGGTTTCTTACCTAATCCTGTCATGGTTGAAGTACTGGTCTCAAGTCTGGCTGTAAGCATATATATACAGCGAATCCTCCAAATCAGGCAAATGCCAGATAAGTGTTTTTTTTTTAATTTTAAAGTGGCGACGAAAAGGAAATATTCTCAAATGGTGTTCACGGCAGAAAGATAAAATAAACCAATTTGAGATAATGCGTTTGATACTGAACTGCCGAACAGAAAGACTACAATGAAAAGTGAAAAGGTATTTGCAAATATGCAACTGATGCAGGGCCTGCATGTGTACGTGGAAGGAAGGGGGGGGAGGGGGCAGGATGACTCGCAGTGGCCTAGCAACTTACAGGTTCTGATTTTTTTTTCTCCGCGAGACTTTTATGGATTCAATGCAGCATCTTCCTGCACTGGATATATGAAGAGGAACATAAATTTATAAGTCCTTTTAAATAATAATGGAAACAGAGTATACTAAATGGTCTCTGTTTAGGAAGAAACGCAATTAATCATGGATAACCTAATCGAGGAACTTCATTCCCAGATTTCTGCCGTGCCTGCAAAGTTACCTAAGAACAAGGGAAGGCGTAGGTAACTTGCTCTTCGTTTCTCTTTTGATCTATCATTGGAATAATTGTTGATGGTAATATTTCACGTGAGAAAGAAAGTTCGACTTCAATTGTCACTTGGAATGCACATATGCGCATGCACGATTTAATGTTTTATTCTATTAGGATCCATTCGTCTCTACTCTGCCCTCTCAATTCAATCGGAATAATCGTTTTTTACGCCCTTTTCACTAATGAATCGTTAAATGTCATTTCAGTTCGTTTTTAGTTCGAACTCAGAATTCGGAAAGGATTTGCTTCTCGAACTCTCTCAAGACCTCTCGCGTACCTACGGCGAGACAAAGACCGGACGAAACTGGTATCAGGCTCGAAACCGGCTTCTGGGCGCGATTCTCATGATTTCAGGTCATTCTAACATAGCTATGGTTTACCCTCGCGGTTCTGGGAAATTCATTGTTATACGCTAGTTCGTTTTTGTTATATATTCTATCTATCAGTATGAATATATATATGTACATATCTATACAATACATGAATAAACACACACGCACACACACATACACGCACACACACACACACACACACACACACACACACACACACACACACACACACACACACACACACACACATATATATATATATATATATATATATATATATATATATATATATATATATATATACATACACAGACACACACACAGACACAACACACAGACACACACACACATCACACACACACACACACACACACACACACACCACACACATCTATATACTATATATATATTATATATATATATAGTCTATATATATATATATAGTATATATATATATGATATCTATACCAGAGATACATATATACATACATATATACATATATACATTCATATATTTATATTATATATATATATATATATTATATATATATATATATATATCATATATACATACATAGTATATTTATATATATATATAAATATATAATAATATATATATATATATTATATATTTGTATATGTTTATTAAAAATATGTATGTTTTATAACATCAAGTTATTATATCATCTCTCTCTGTCTCTCTCTGTTTCTCTCTCTCTCTCTAAGTATATATATCTCTCTCTCTCTCTCTCTAAATGAATACTATATATATATATATATATATATAGCTATATATATATATATGTTTGATGTG
>NW_028234404.1:14556260-14561260 GCF_977035675.1 Penaeus japonicus | reverse complement strand
AATATTCTAATTTTATCTTACGTTCGTTATTATTAACGTTTCAACGTTATTCGTACTCCGTAGAAATTCACATAAAGGTGTGACGTTAGTCTTTCATACGAAACCGATAAAATAACTGTTTCGTTTACTTATTCAGTTATTCTACGCTTTGATTGCTCTACGTTATCTTGTGTGAATTTACGATTACATTTTACTACGTATAATGCATGATTTGTTTTTCTGTGCGTTAGTTAAGTAAATAACTGTAAAACACATCATATTCTTATGGCAATAACTTCGAAATTTCTTATGTAGAATTTCTAATATCTGTGTGATTTTCTTAAGTTTTCGTTCCTATGCGAAATTTAACATGACGCATTTCTTCGAACAAAAATATATTATCAAATTACATGATTCAGATTCGTTCTTTGATCTCGTGTGATTATTTTTCTTGTGAATTTAAATATTCTCCTTTCTTGAATATGGTTTATACTATGTATTCGTGGAAATGTAATTCACTTTGCGTTAACATTTGTTATATTTGTTCTTTTATTATGGGACTTTAATATAATTTATTTTATTTTTGCTTTAATATACATTAAATTAAATGTATTTTGCATCTGACCTCACTTGACCCTTGACCCGTTCGTATGGTCAATCTGAACATAAAACTTTGACAATGTGTTATATTTTCTCGCGACCATTCTGTCCCTTGTGGTCAAATTCATGACCGTGTGATATTGGGAATAGCATCACATGTGACCCTCGGTCACTTCATGACCGCGTTCTGTATGTGACCTTATCCTATGTCATTCTTGCACGTGTGAATTTGTAAGAAAATCGTTAACAAATATTAAAAATTATATGTGTCTTAACTCTGATTTTCTCTACATTTTCATTTATTTTATTGTCTGCATATACGTTTGTATATTTCTTAATGCATGACTATATATCTGCATCTCCTGTAACATGACATACTTTGTTATTTGTGATTCGATTAATGGTCACACTACTGACCTCACTCGGTCACATTGTAATCCGATAATTGGATTAACAATTTGTACTGTCTTTGTGAAATTCTATATATTTCTCAACATTCGACAGTCTATGTTTTTGATAGTTTTGTTCACTTTTTTTGACTTTGTGGACTTATGATTGTTAATTCATTACAATATCTATGACAATTATTTCATATCATAACATGTTTCATCACTTCATATTATGATTTATCATCACATTTAGCTAGAAATGTTGACAGATGCATGTTCGTTTCTTAGCTTTATTCCTATTTAATTGTATAGTCATATTCGACTATCTTTGCATTTTTCATTGCATTATTGATTATTGTTACTTCCATATCTCATTATTTAATTGCAAGTAACTTTGATCATCATATGATATGATTGTCATTATTTTAATGTTAAGCAATTGTCGACTTCGGCAACATTTAGCATATATGTTATTATCATAGGCCTCTCCGAGTTTCCGACCTTTCGAAACATTTCATGGGTCAATCGGAACGCCAAATATCTTATCATGATGTTACTGAACGAAACGTTCACTAGGACAGTCAGGAAAAGGTTTATTCATCATTTCATATTTTATAGCTTTTCAGCTTAACTTTGCCTTTCTCCAGCTACTGTACCTCACTTATCGGGCCTTCATTGCATGACGCCCATTGCATATGCATCTCACACCCTAATTTCGCGTATCTATGGTACCACAATTGAATAAACCGCGAATCACGGGTCTATTTTTATGCACTCCGGTGCAAACGCGCCTTAGGAGATCTTGACAACCTGACGTCACAATTAATTCTCTCAAACAGAGACAGCGCGCTTATCACTTATCAGACGTTCCAGGCTTGCTAACTCCACAATTTTTTTATTAGCTATGCACATATTAATGGTATTTTCTTTCAGTTGCCCCGATCTTGGCTATTACGCCGCACCTTATTTCAGAAGGACGAGTTCGGCCACGCAATTGAAATATCCTAGCATAGTCTAATAATTCATCATATTTATCTTTGTTCTCGAGCTAAGACAGCGTTTCCCCACGGGACGAGTTCAATTTGGCGCATGATCTTACCGACCACTAGCATGGTCAATCACGGTAAATCACCTATTCCTCAACGGAACGACCTCCAGGTCAATATTTTATTAATATTTTTTTCTTTCAGCTTTCATTAACATTTATTTTTCCAGTCTCATCCAATCTGACTCATGTCGTGCCTTCTAATTTATTGAAGGACTGGATTCGGTTGATATTTGGATTAATATTAATTTTTTCATAAGCATACTCATGATATTTTTTTTACCCACTTTGCCTCAAATCTTGACTTCCGGTCACGCCTATTTAAGGATTAGATATGGTTGGTAATTTGGCTATTATTTTTTTTTACATGCATCATACACATTTACATTGTTCTTTCTAATTTGCTACTGACCTTGGCTCATATGCCGTGCCTTCACTCCCCGAAGGACTAGACTCAGTTAGTAAATGGAAGAATTACATCTTAACTTATCATTTTTTTCATTACTCATCACTTATCAAAGCAGACACATATTTTTCACATAGTTCATCCCTCGATGAATCCGGTCTGCTACTGCGTAAGTATTGTCAGCAAATAACATGAATTCAGGTAAATTCTTCCTATTTCTTGTTATTGCAAAATCATATGATTATGTTGCATATATGATTATTTTTCAATATGAAGTACTAATTTCGCTATACCTTGCAGATAGTTCCTGCTGGTAACTACCACATATGTCGACTACCAGGACCATTCTATGCTGTATACGGTTCCTGATGCAGTCAACTCCTTGCATTGTTGCAACTCTCGGGTTCATCCTGAAATCCGGGACTCCTAATGATTTTTTCCCCCAGTCTGATCTTAAACAGATACCTGACTTGCAACAGCTGATGACTCGAGCTTGGTCGCGTGTTGGTTGCATCGCACTACGAGCAAGTTACCGCATCACCCGATGCCTATTCGCAAGTCGTACTCTTGTATTTTTTTGTACTATATTTACCATTACTGGATATACCAATCTATGAGTATATACTATAGCTTAGCATAACTTCCTTGCTATTTTTTTTAATCGTTTTAAGCATTATGACATAATTGTTAATAATTAGCAATGCACTTATTGTATACATACTTTTGATATCTTTTCAATTTATATTGCATGTTATTTTCGGCTAGTTAATTCATAACTACTATTATCAATTATCTTATAACATGCATCTGCATAATTTTTGCTCCTACGCCCTTTACCCTGTCCCCTCTACAACTATCGTATGCACTAGTTACGTGTATAAAGTTTTTCAGATACGATAGTGATGGATGCAGAAGGGCATGTCAACCAGACGTGTCAATCCTGTAACCAGTGCAGCCCATCTCGAAGCCTGCACTGATTGCACAACCGTGTGATCTTGTGCAATAATCGAGACGTTGCCACGGCATTTCCTGATCTCTTCGTATATTTTCAAGAGCTCCACTGATCACGGATCTCCTTTTTCTCTGCTAAGTATCGCTGATTTTGGCATTCTCTTTTCGTTATATCTAAATTTCTTACCAAATCGGGACGATTTGGGGTAACGTGGTCGAGCGATATGAAGGTCTTATTGTATATGATAAAGATTCAAAATTCATATCGAAGCAATAATTCAATATTTCTAGTTACTTAAATACAATGTCTCCCAGTTCCAGGTCAGTCCTGAATACCCACGTTCGGAGGGCGTGGCCAAGGTCCTGCCTCATTACCACGTGGACCAATCACCGCCGGGTCGGGCAGCTCCCTGACCAATTAGAAGAATTGTCGCTGCCCCTCGTACTGACCCAGTATCCTCCTCAAAATAGGTCATTGATAGATTTAGACAGAATTAGTTCGACCTTCAAGTCGAGAGGTCTTCCTCTCCCTTCACCTCCTCAAGGATTCCAGGTAGACAGTGTTTTAGTGCCTTTAGTGACTTAGCTTATTTCATATACTGTGCATTGTCTGTGTTTTCCTTAGAGTTGTGTTTTCCTTAGAGTTGTGTTTTCCTTAGTGTTGTGTTTATATTAGGGTTATTGATATATCTTTAGCTCAGGTATTATTAGCTTTGCGATAGGCTTAGCTTCCCCCTTGCATATATATATATATCGTGCCTCCCTTGTAAATAATGTTATATATATATCTTGATTTTATAATATATTGTTAATGTTTTCGCTACCGTGTTTAACATCATCCCTTTATATATTATGTGTGGGAATTAGATCAATCTCTGCTCGCAACATATTCGGGTGCCCGGGACGGGACCCGTCGTGTCAATTACACAAATAGTGTTAGTATTTAGGATATATACAATTTACACAAACTGGTCGTAGTAGGGACACATCTTAATACCATCACAATATATATATATATATATATATATATATATATATATATATATATATATATATATATATATATATATATATATATATATATATATATATATATATATATATATATATTCATATATATGCATATATGTATATATACGTATGTATATACATCATCATCATTGACGGATAGGTCGGTCCCGACCAGCCGTGGCCCTCCGCACTATATTCCTCCAGCCATTCCGGTCTTCTGCCAGCCTCATTGCCTCAACCATGCTCATGTCGCAGAGCTTCTTTATGTCGTCGGAGTACCGGGTTTTGGGTCGACCTCGTCCTCTAGAGCCAAACACCATTCCGGTCAACAAGTTTCTTTCAAGGCCCCCGCCACGGAGAATATGGCCAACAAATGTCAGTTTCCTGGCGTTAAGGATGTTTGAGAAACTCCGCTCGCAGTTTATCTTTTGGAGGACTTCTTCGTTTGTCTTCTTTTCAGTCCAGCTGATGCGGAGAACACGTCTGTAACACCATATTTCGAAACTTTGGATTCTTTTTTTGTCAGATTCTTTGAGTGTCCAACATTCGGATCCATAACTAGCAATAGAGAAGACAAGAGAATTCAGAAGTCTTTTCTTTGTACAGAGAGAGATGTTCT
>NW_028234404.1:14523760-14528760 GCF_977035675.1 Penaeus japonicus | reverse complement strand
CTGCAAGTCAGAAGACAAGACAGTAAAACATCTGATGGTATATTGAGATACAGTACAAAATATGATCTATGCTAGGTCTGTCAAGTAATCTTAACATTTATGGATAAATCAGTACAACAGAAACCTAGGTGCGCACTTAAATTAACAGAAAAGAAAATTGGTGGCTATAAAAAATAAAGTGCTAAACATCTAACCAATACTGTATATCACTAAAACTGTGTAAACCTAAATATATGAAAAACATTAAACCCTGATTGTAGTATAAGTATCTATAGAACTGGACTAAGGAAAAAGAACAGATTTTCCAGAAGAAAACAGTTGATTACATGAAATGGACAAGTAACACCGACAAACATGGCATAAATACTATAGTAACTAAAACCATGAAAACTAACAGGAGAGGAGCAGGAAATCTATCTGAAATATTATCTACTTATCATTAAAGATATAAACAACATAGAACATTGAAAAAAAAATCTGAAAACTGGTAGTTCTGTTCATCAGAATATTAAATCAACCTTCAAGAAAATGCAATAAAAATCTTTTTATCTTAGGAATGGACTTATTACTTTAAAACCATTATTAACTTTTAGCTTTCTAATTCTCAAGTAAATCTCAGGAAGTAGAGATAAGTGTAATTGCCTTAGGCTGCATAGCAAAGTTCAGATGGTTCAAAAGTATATAAAAGGCTGAAATAGGGCAGGTAACAAAGGCTGAGGTACTGTAAAATGGATAACTCATAAAGCACATTCTTAGCAAGTCATTAAATTTGCAGGAGAAACAAAATGTCATTATAACTAAAAGACATGAAAAGAGGGCAAATGAGGTAGAAACATCTAACAAGGATCAAATATTACAAGGGACCAAAGATCATCTTACTGCAAGATATTCAAACAAAATTTGGGTCCTTCATACAGGGTTAAGTGAAACATCTTATGCTTAAACTGTTTACAATGTTTACATGAGCAAAACAGTAATCAGACAAGGTGGGGAAGGAATAAAACTGTTAAGATCCATTGCATTTTGAGGAAATGTACATAGATGAATTTTTTTAGCATGTTTATTGTTCACTGCTCATAAGGATGGAGGAGGAAGGAGAGAGCCTGGGGGTAAATTAGCATGACGGGCTTCACAGCGAGCCTGATGGTACTTAAACTGGTCCCTTCGATGGAAGGATTTGCCACAGGCAGCACAGCGAAGGCGGTGGGCAGTGGGGAGGTGGCCTTGGCAGTGACGGATCATGGACTCTGGGTAGGAGAAGGTCTTGCGGCAGAGAGGGCATACCGTGTCGGAGCCACACACCAGGCGGGCCACGCGACGCGGAGACACCCCCTGGGCCAGCAGAGTCTGCAACACACCCCAACCATGTTAGTACTAACCACCGCCACCAACAACACTTTATGCCTTCACCACCAAGACCCCACATCCCACTACCAAATAAAAACCATGCGGCTTATTAAAACATCTACTCTCTATTTTATTTTCTATAACAACCAGCCCATAAATTCACTGTGCCAAGAGTACCTAACAACTTGATGCAACATACAATTAAGGGAGGAACAGAGACCAGACTTTGGTTATAAACACAGCTCAAATTGAGAAATCTCAACTTGTCTAATTAATACTTGTCACCATTATAGAAAGGACCTTTACATAATTATATAAATAATTCAACTTGCAAAGGTCACACGTACAAGAAACAACAATCAATGAATAATCTGTATAACTGCTTTAAAGACAATCATAGGGGAAATTGATGAATCTATCTGGATAATAGCTAACATATATCCCTGTACTAAACAGCTATTTTCAAAATTAGCACAAATATTTCTTGACATTAAAAATGACATCACATGTCAGTAAATAATAGCACAATGCGAATCAGATTACAATGCATGCCTTGTACATGTTTACATGGTCCCTCTAATTAAATGTGAAATTTATGTCAGTTTTGTGAACCTGGTAATCCACAAAGGCCAGCATTATTTTATCACTGGTTTCAGTAATGAACTGTAAGTATTATACTTTTCTTTCTTTAACTCATACTTACAGCAGAATACTTTCCTATTTCATAGAAAATTTTAAGAAATAAAAAGTAGTCTCTACTTTCCAAAATTACTGTTGCCTTTTAACAGATTATCGTAAAACAAAGTACAAAATGTCAGTAAGAAACAATAATTTCTGCAGCCTTATACTGATCTCAATTTGAGAGCTGACAAATGAGTGCGCTATAGTGATGCTTCATCCCAAGTAGCAGATGCAGCATCAGGTTGGTGCATAGCTGTATGTGTCTCTCTTGCTGCCCTGGCACCACGACTGTTCGTTTGGTGACGATGACGTAACATATGATGGTTCAAATTGGATCGATCACCGGTGCGGTACGGACAGTGTGGGCAGGCAAAGGGTTTTTCGCCAGTGTGTGTACGCAAGTGAGTGGCCAAGTAAGTGCGTGCAGTGACATTGCCACACACTGGACATGCCACTCTCCGCCCAGACCCAACCTCACGTCCTGTTGCCCCAGCCACGGCCCGCCCACCATCCATAAACGTCATGTCTTCATGCGAACTCCTGGTGAGTGCAGCCAGATACGCCCTCTGGAAAGAGCAAGAGCAGTTGAGGTGTGGCTGGGCATGGGCGGCGAGAGGAGGGAGGGGAGCTCTCAAACAAATCTTATCTGTCATGTCATTTTCTTGCAAGTTGCCAATATCTACCCTGAGTGTCTATTCCCTCCTAAAGAAAAAAAACATAACAAGGTAAAATGCAAAAGGCTGTTCAAAGTCTGTATATAACTTTTTGTATCCCCTTTAAACCAGATAAATTTTTGGTTTCTGCAGATTGTTACACAGTGAAAAATATTGTTCTCATTAAAATGCTTAAAGTAAATAAGTGCTTTCATTGGTAAGAGCAAAATGAAAAATGAAACAAATGAAATATTTTAACATCATAGTCTCTATACAATACAGACTATCCCGTAACCTATTTTCTCTGTGTAATCATGGAAGAATATGTAATAAACACAATGAATAGTGTGATCTCAGAAACTTGAATTAGTTCATTACTTTTCAGCTATATCAAACAGCTCTTTTGATCTGATTTCCGTGTAAAACATGCATCTTATACCAAAAGATGATCAAGTAAAATAAACCCAAGAAAAAAGGCAACACATTTGTGATAATGCCAATCCATATTACAGCAACAGATATCCCAGTCCCCAGCCACTAAGTCACAGAACCACATCACCCCAACTGCACCCTGCTCATGTCAATTAAGACTTTATATGTAGTTGTGCTCTGGATGAATTTAAAAAACAACATTTACCTTAAGAAAGAATGCAAAAAAGCACAGCTCATACTGATAGAGTCTGTTTATTTGATTGCTTTCTTTCTTAAAAAAAAAGGGTATTATTTCCTTTCTCACCTGCCCAAACATATATATATATATACACCCTGTAACAACTTTTCTAAGCAAAGAAAGTTTATAGAGACTGGAAACAGACTGAGTTAAATCCTGTATTTGGTGATCAATATATAAAATCATATTTGAATCAGTGAACTGTATCATATAGGAGTTGTTAAAAATAATTCCGAGATTGTTATATCCTCTTTATTCATCAAATTGGAACATGTAAGATAAAAAATATTTATTCCATAACATCAAACTTTTGATCAGGCTTAAAATACTGTCAAATAAACTAATGTTCAAAACTCAACACATGTAGCAAAGATAGTGAATTGAATATATATACAGTTTCCAACAGTGTCTATAGCATTTACAAAGTGTTTTATGATAAATAAAAAAAGAGGAAATTATTTTATACTCAAAAATATACATGACATCATTCTTATAGTTCTTATCTATTGATTTACTGCGCATATTTATGTTTCCCTTTATATTACACCAATTCTTTATCTGAGATGCATAATACTCTTCTGCTTTTTATACAACCAGTTATGTCAACTTTAGGACATGGTGCCAAACATTCATATGCACACATAAATCTTTCCATCTTATAATGATCTCAATCTCATCACTACTCTGAACTCTCACTCGAACAATCCAGTTTTGGTTGTAACAAAATAATGATTCTGAAGGACCAAGAAGCTCTTGTGATGGGGTTGGCAGAATTAGTGAAACTATGCAAGAACAACAAACCTATGCACCTGTGAGACAGAAATCAATCAATCAATCAAAGCTGTATACAACAGAGACCAATTAACAAATAAAGACAAAAAAATAGAAAAAAAAAAAAAAAAAAATCCAATAACCTTGAAGCTGTTGATAAGCAAAAGTGAGAAATGAAGAGATAGGGAAAAGAGAATACAAAGAAAGAAGAATACAGACAATGAAACAACAATATGTTCTTAATTCCTTCAAATCAAGCCAATTCAAAAGTCTAGGAAACAAATACATTGTACAACAAAGTGGAGTAATAGGCAATAAGGAGTTTTAAGAAATAAACAGAAAAAATGACAATTGTATAACTTTGACCTTAGATACAGATTGTAGCCTCTTGGTCTTTAAATAAATGTCTCCTCAAAAAGACAGAGACCAAAATATACATTGGTCTAACAACATTGTCCCAGAAGCAACTTTATGCGAGCAAAAATGCTAGGCAGGAATAACATTCACTCTATGATATTTTCAGGCCTCATTCTACAACTAGTTATTAGACCTAACTGCACTACTGAAGAAAAAAAGATGAATAGATAACGTGTAACTTTCTTTTAAGACCACAAATATATTTTCTTTACAGTAATACAAAAAGATTTCCTTATATCATTTTTAATAAAAATAATTGATAGCAAAATAAGAATTGCTCAGTACTGGAAAAGAAAACAAGTCTAACACATCTGATGTCCTTTTTCCTTTTGAAAAGTAAGGAATACAAATATATTGTAACTATCATACCAACATACTAATATCTGCTTTCATTAGGCAAATGTTTTTTATTCAATATGAACTTCACCTAAATAAATTATCATATAAATGATGGTTCATAT
>NW_028234404.1:14513760-14516260 GCF_977035675.1 Penaeus japonicus | reverse complement strand
GACAGACGAAGGGTTTCTCGCCAGTGTGAGTGCGTACGTGTTTATCATAGTCATACCGAGAAGTTGAAGTCTTACCGCACCAGCAGCAGCGGTACTGAGAGTCTACACCAGATACAGCAGGGATGACCACACGGTACTCACGCAGGTGAAGGGGCAGCAAGCCCTGTAATGAGAGAAACCAGCCCTTGTAGCCTGTCACCACTCACGTCAAAACCATCACCATTACCATGATAGCTCCCCACCACCCTAATTTCCAATACTATGACTAATGCACTTTAACCCTCTGACTGCTTTATTTTTGTTCCTTGTTTTCATGAACTGCCATTTTGCCATAAAAAGAGCAGATTTTTTTTTTTTTTTTTTCTAACAATAGATTATCAAATTTTGCTTCATGTACATCAAATTTTAAGAAATTATATTGTTCTTTTTTAAATAGTAACCTGGACCATTACTCTTTCAGACTCCTTGTTTTTTTAGTACAACTCATGTATATCTCTTTAGCATTAACATTTTGTGACAATGGTCAACACTTGTGATCTTGGCTGAGATAGGTTGGTCATATTCTTACTTTGACTTCCCCCCTCCAAGAAAAAAAATATATATAAATATATAAGAATAAGAATAATGTTAAATGAATAGCATAGTACCCATTTGGCTGACTAATAAGCAAATAGCTTTATCATCTTCAATCAAAATCCTAAAAAGTAATTTGTTCGAACTTGACTCATACTGCAGTAATGCATTAAGAGCTGAGCTGTTGTAACGACGCAGAAAATATAGTAAATGATGAGATAAAGAGAGAAATAAAATTCGACCATTTAAGCCCTGCCCATACATACTTTATTTTTTTCTCAAAGTATATTTCTACACAATTCATATCTACACAAAATTGGCAAAGCATTAGAGATGTAGTTCTCAGTGTGACAGCATCCTGCCCCATAAGGAAACAAACAAGATTGAATAGCTAATTATCCAAATATTGCACACATTAATTTTTAGCACACCTAAAATATCTTTAATCATTGCATGGATGCATAGTATCATTTTTAACACAAATTTTAAACTGCAGCAGTCAAAGGGTTAAAGAAAAGCTACAATATTCTCAAACAGTATGTGAGATCCCACTGTGTGCTTGAATGCAAAGATTCACTGATCTTCAACACACCCCAGCTTCCATTAGGGTGGAGGCGGCTTATCACGATGCTTGTTACGAACATGCGACTTCAAGTTCCACTTATAAGAGGCACGGAATGGACAGTAGGGGCATTGGTGGTCCTTCTGTGCCTGGTGACATTTTAGGTGGCGTTCATAGTAGTAACGCATGCCAAACTGTTTGTGACACACTGGGCAGATCCATGTCTGCCCGCTTCCCAGACTGCGAGCCCACGCCAAACGCTCTGCCTCGCTCATCCCTCCTACAGGCCCTATTCCGCCCAGACCTGCACCTCCAGCAGCAAAGACAGAGGCCAGCCGCTGCAAAGAGACAACACCATCTTAGGTAGTGCTGGGCCCATCATTTTACCATCTTTATCAAAGGCTCTTCTAATAAATCGATCATGTAATCCTGAATAAGTTGCTTACAGAGAAGCTGAATTTTAAGTTCATTAGAAAAAACATTTATTTTTGGAAAGTATTCAATTTCTACTTTTCTACATATCTTCTTGATGATACCAAACTTAATATTTCTGTTTTTTTCAGGATGACAGCATCATTCCTGTATATCTTAAAGTATTTCAAAGGCTAACATATGTTGATGAAGAAAGCCTTGAATCATATAGACTTTTTTATCTAAAAAGAATAAATCAATATGAATTAAAGGTAATCATGGACCTTTAGATATTTCTCAAAAGCAAAGCCATAGAAACTTTCAGGTTAAATTATATATTTTAATAGAAATATGTGTAAATAAAAAACATTCTCTATCTGGAAAGGCTCAAGTCAACTAAAGTATATGTTACTTCCAACGGGGTTGTAATGTGTCATTCTCTGAAGAAAAAGGTTGGTAAGTTCTTGATTTCTTTCTCTAATTTCCACAACATAAGTTCCAATATTACCATAAGCATGTGTGTCACATTGTAAGTAAAGAATACTGTAATCACACAGCACTTTCCTTTCATTGCTATCAAGCAGATACATACACAAACAAGATATACATACAATTGTAGTCTCACTTGCTCAGAAAGGAATAATACAAATGAAAGCATTTCCAAAATATATTCTTTAATTGTTGTTGCATATCATCCCACATCAATTTTCTTCACATGAAGTTGATTGTATAGATATTCCAAACAACCTACACCACTTGATGAAGAATTGTCAATGTCCCTATCTATGGTTACAGACTAATACTTCAAACAGAATATTGTTTTTAATATACATAAATGACATTCATATTAAATTAGCCACTTTCTCAATTTATTAATTCTCATTTTCTTCTAATATTCATGTCTTTTGTCATTCTTCTTTTTTCACATTACATCATCATACATGAAATGATCTA
>NW_028234404.1:14493760-14496260 GCF_977035675.1 Penaeus japonicus | reverse complement strand
GTCACTTAAGCAATATTCCAAGATGTCAAGGTCAGGAGCCACCGCTGGAGCCACATTCGCTTCAGCACTCGACGTAGTGGGGTGTCCCCGCCGAGGGTATCCGCCTCCCCCGTCAGCAAACGGCGCCCCGCCACCTGCCTCACCCAACTCCCCAAGTAATAACCGCATCGTCTGTAACGATACACAAATATATGTCAGGCCTCTCTTCACTCACAGCATACTGCCACCACAATTAGCTACAGAAAAGTTTTTAAACTGATATCACTGAGGAAATGTGGTTGTGGTGGTGGTAGTGGTGGAGGTGGTATTGGGGGGAGGCATGAGGTGCAGCCTCATGTGTAACGTGAGTGCATCCCTGGATGAAAAAGTCTGATTGCAGGTGAGGCACATAGGAACAGAGCACTTGGCAGCACGCTCATGTTGCCGCAGATGCTGTCGCTGAACAAAAGAACGACCACAAGTATGGCAGGAGAAGGGACGCTCTCCAGTGTGGAGGCGGAGATGATCACGCAGATGACTTGTATTCAGGAAGCGCTTTCCACAGAATGAGCAGTGGTGTGGCCGGCGAGTATCATATGAGCCGCGATGTGTCCGCCCACCCATGGCTATGAGCGCCGCGTCCAGCCCTGCCCGCCCCTGCAACAAACACCACCACTTAGACACCACCAACAACCCGTCTATTCCATTGTCTCTTACATATCCCAGTCACCAATTTATGCTTTAGCACTGCATTCTAAATTTGAAAGCTAAGATAAAAAAGGAAGCATAATATAGGCTATGATATAATCATAAGCTAATCAAGAAAACACAACTAAGTCAGTATTATTTTGTATCTTTTCCAATGTTGAACATTTTTCTCATTATCAAATTCTGCTAGTATATTAGTGTTTGTATCAACATAATATCTCTTACTGGTCAAAATCAGCACATCACACATTTCATTGAAAAGGAAGTATTAAGGGGGTATTCACAATAGCTTCATTTCAATGGTAAGGGGAAAATGCTTTTTAAAAAATCGACCACCTGAATAAGCAGCAAAAAATGCAAAAATTATGCCTTTAAAGAACAAAATTACATGTAATAAGAAGGAATGCCATGTATAAAAAAAATAATAATAATATAACAAAGTTCAACCAACAGCTCACTTGACATATATCATACTCGTTTAGTAGATTTTTTATATTGTATATTCAGGAAAGAAACTTTTCAACCTTCCCATTACTTCTGATAATTCAATTAATATATCATACTCATTTAGTAGATTTTTTATATTGTATATTCAGGAAAGAAACTTTTCAACCTTCCCATTACTTCTGATAATTCAATTAACCTTTCTCAATTCAAGTTCTGCTTTCTGTTACAATGATAAATTGTTATCTTCTAACAGCAATGATCTTCGATTTTAATCAATTAAGAAATAGTTTAGCATTAACCATAGTGCCAAAGACAAAAATCAACCAATCTTTCTTCTTACAAATACATTAGGGGTTCATTTTCTTTTTTAACATCATATTCATGTTGGTATGAATGTCATACTATATCTAAAAAAAAAAAACCCTGTCAAAGTGATTCCTCTTGAAAATATAGAAAAATCTACTTTCAAATCAATATCGTTTAATAGTTTCTATAATCCCCATAAATCCAGCATTTACATTTTCTAAATTTCCTTTAGTTCAATTAAAAAAAAATATTATAGCAATATAAAGGCTAAAATGTCATAAATCCTGTAATATCCAGTCACAATTACTGTACAAAATTATAAAAATTATATAAGCACATTTTTTTTAAACGCATCTTACCTAAATAACATATCTACCAGAATTTTTACTTCTTTAATCAAATTCTTCATAAACGAATTCTAATTTATGTGTGCTATACATTGGGTACAAATCTTTTCCTTTTTTCTTAACAGTACATAAGCTTGCTTTGTTTCCAATCATCCTGTTGCTTTTTACACATACATTATATCACTATACATTTATGAATACATACATGTGAAAAACTGTATGTACATATATAGATATATATCATATATATAGCCTATATAAAAATATTCTCCTATATAAATAGAAGTATATACATAACACACACACACATATATATATATATATATAGATAGATATAGATATAGATATAGATATAAATATAAATAAATATATATATATATATGTATATTAGATTTGATATATATATATATATATATATATATATATATATATATATATATATAATATCTATAATATATATATCTATATAATATATATATATATAATCATATATATATATATATATATCTATATATTTATATATATATATATATATATAGATATAGATTATAGATATAAATATAATATTAAGATATATATATATATATATATATAGGATAGATATATATATATATATATATATAGATATATATATCTATAGATATATATTATATATATATAGATATAAATATAGATATAATATATATAAATTTATATATATATCTATGTATATT
>NW_028234404.1:14468760-14476260 GCF_977035675.1 Penaeus japonicus | reverse complement strand
ATTTTTTCATGTAGAATATTGCAAGGAAAATCATTATATAAAGTATGTAATTGGTAAACGATGAATAGATGAATAAATAAATGTGTAGATAAATAAATCAATAAAAATAATAATGAAAATTAATAAGAACAATAATAATAATAAAAATTAATAAGAACAACAATAATAACAATGTCTATAAATCTATACCTAAAATTAAGATTAACTTTAATATCACTTAGAAATTTGTGTAGAGATACCTAAAATGTGTCATGTTACCATACAAACTAAACAGCATTCGTAAAAATCCAGCTGTTTTGAATTTTTATCAAAATGAAGGGAAAAAGGTATCGATTTATCTTAATGGCTATAAAAAGTATTGCAACTTTTTTTTTTCTTTTAATCCATTATAATAATGTACTAATGACATCATCCCTGTTCATTCAAATGCTTTTATTCGTAACAAAAATTTATGGAAATTCTGATAAATATCTAAGGACATCACACTTTTCTTACAGATTTTGGCCATTTGCCAATTTTGTTACATTCACAGCTTGCTTTGCAATCATTTAATTTGAGCAACTATCTTAAACTTACTTCTACTAATAGAATATTCATTTTGGTCTCATTTAGAGACCAAAATACTTCAGCATAGCATGTTCAAAATGACTTAGCAAATTAAAGGAAAAATGGGAAAAAAAGTCCTAGTCAGCTGATATTGTACATATGTATGACATCTGCATCTGAATGGGGTTAAAATGGGTCATTGTGATGAACCAAGTATGAACTGTCTGTTTAGTTTATCATGCCAAATACTCTGTTCTAGGTGTAAATGATCTCATTCCTTGTAATATGTTAAACAGAAATAGTATATAATTCCAAAATGTGTGTTTTTGGGTGCCATGTTCTGGATAAAGGTTTAATTTTTAAAATCAGTTCTCTGAGTATTCAGGAAGAATAAGACAGAAAGAGGAAGAGGAGCCAAAGGCAGAAGGGGAAAGAAAAAGTAATACAAGAAAACTGTCACACAGACAGGCCATGAAAAGCTCTGACAGATCATTATGAATTGATTTCTTATATGTGTGCAAATAAATGCCTATCAAGTATCACATCTAATGTACATGGTCTCAACATAAATCATCCTACAAAGATTAGCTTCTAATACCTACCATATACCTCCCCTTCCTTTTCCATCAGCAAAATTATTTGATGGCAAGCCATGACAGTTCAGTCCCTTAGAGAAACATTTTCTTTTCTTTAGGACATGGAATTTTGCCTATGCATAGAATTCTACATGACCTTTCCTTCTCTCTTATTTAGTTGCAACATTCTATGAACGTTGTATTTTCTTTTAATTTTGAACTCTAAATTAATTGTTCAATAAATTATAATAACACAGCCTTCAGAAATTTACTTAAGAGCATTACTTCAATGTGCTTCCCAGTAAGTATCTTGCAATTTTCATTTTCATTTACTTTTATAATTAAGTAAAATTAATTTGAATTCTATTTCTGTATTCATTCCCATAACATTGAATGATATTTCTTCAAATTCATATAGGAGTATGATAAACCCTTTTTTCAATCTAGTTATCATTCACATTATCTTATAGTAATTTTAATTAATCTCATAAATCATTTTTCTGGCCAACTCATCTAATGTTAACTTATAATGAACATTAGTTTCTCTTTACATATTTCTTATTTTTTCCTTCATTTCAACTCCTGTTCAGGTTATTTTCTAAAACTTGAATTTCAAGTCAATAAAATCTACTGACGCATACCTTAGCTATATGGTATGCAAAAAAATACTTCTGTCCTATTATTGATCACTTGTCTTCTGGATCACACATCTAGCTTGGATTATCTCAGTCTAAAAAGGGATTATGCACTAAGAAAATCTGAGGATTACCAACTCTGCCCTTTATTATCAGGACGCTACAGAGTAAACAATACTTGAGCAGAACAAGTTATTACAGTGTCATCTTATCTATTGGGCTAGGCTTGGTCTACTATGGAATACAAATGATTGCTGCTATTTATTCCTATTGAAAATGCTTTTGAATGGTAATGTATATTTATCCAACCCCAACAATTCAACATTGATAAGACTAGTTAAAAAAATAAATACATAAGTACCAAGCACACTTTATGTAAAAGCACAATATTCATTATTAATCTACTACATGGCATAATTTATGTACAGTACATTTAACCAAATAATAAAAGTATAAGAGATATCTGGCAGCTTGTCTTAAATTATGACAATATAGTTGCTATCTGGCAGCTTGTTTTAAAATACAGAAGTAAAATTTATTATCTGTCATCTTACATTAAATCATACAAAGTCTCACTACCTGCTTGGCCTCTAAACAAAAATAAATTATCTAATAATATAATTCAACATATCCTATAGTAGGCCTGCAATATATTATCAGCAAATTCTATGATTTCATTAAGATATCACAAACTTTAGTTTTAACAACATGTCTCAAGTTATTAAATCTGTCTAATAGTTGTTGAGCTAATATTGAGATTGTTGATCTCCCACGCCTCTACCAAGGTGTGATGGAGGTGCAGGAGGGGGAGGAGCAGGTGGATATGGCCTTGGTATAGTTGGGTCAGTGGCAGCATGCTTGCGTCGTACATGACTCATCAGCTGATGCTTCTGTACAAAGGCACGGCCACAAAGCCGACAAGCATAAGGGCGCTCTCCTGTGTGGATCCTTTCATGTTCGATGCGGTGGTCTTTGCGCTTAAAACGGCGCCCACAATATACACACTGATGTGGCCTAAGCGTCTCCTCATCCAAACCGGCCATGTGGTAGTTGAGGGCAGCCATCAGCCCCTGGAACAGAGCAGAGGAGAGCTGCTTAGCAAGATCACCACCAGGCCGCTCTACCCACTCCCACCCAAAATACTCAATTCTGGTTACTGTTAAGTGTGACAATACATCACCGGAATGTTTTTGTTTGTTTTTTGTTTGTTTGTTTTTTGCCTTTGGTCCAGGCATTTGGAGAATACTCTCTTAGAGGTGCACCAAATACCTTTAGTTTACTTTCAGCAGTGCTACATCTGATAGTGAGAGGACAGATGATTACGCCAGCCCTCTCTAGTGTCTAAGACAAGTCCACAGATGGCACAAGTATTACTTTCATCGTGGTGTATCTTTTCATGGATCTTAAGGGAGTCTTTCCGTTTAAACCTCTTCCCACAAACAATGCAAGCATGAGCACGCACTTCCGAATGTTTGGTCAGATGATTTCGGAGGTGTGTCTTTTGAGCGAAGCGATGACCACACACTTCACACACAAATGGCTTGTCGCCAGTGTGCACCTTCTCGTGTATTAATAGGTGATCCTTGCGCTTGAAGGCCTTCCTGCAGTAGGTGCACACAAAGGGTCGGCTGCTGTCACCACTGGCTGGATCCCTGAGCCAATCCAAGTGGCAGGCTTGCCACGAACCCTGCAACAAACGAGAGGAGACCTGCCTTAGCCAGCATCTCTACAGTGGCTACAGCAGCTATACACGGTGGCACGACACCCACCCCAAATTCCTACTAGGCTTCCGTGGAACCAAGTAACACAGAATAAAAAATGACACCAATAAATTCATTTTCTTATCACTTACATAACTTGGAAACCCATATTTCCTATTATGAAAATATCGATGCCATTTAATAAATTGGGTTACTACGATCATTCGCATGCTCCTGGCTACGCTCAAGGTGGTACATCAAGTTGGCCTTCGTGATGAACCCCCGACCGCAAAGAGGACACACAAAGGGCTTCTCCCCAGTATGGAGCTTTTCATGACGAAGTGCGTTAGCTCTCCGCTGAAACGTCTTGTCACAGAACGAGCACTTGAAGATTTTTGGCTCTTCAGTGCCTCTTAAAGGTGGAGCGAACAAATACATGCCATAGTCCTGCAACAAATGAAAGATTGGTTTCACCAAGCCGCTCACATTTTCTAGTCCCATCGACCCCCTTAGTCCTTTCCACTATATACTCTTAGAAAATCCACCCATCTCCAGTAGCAGCTTGTCAGAGACACTTGTACTATAGCATCTTCATACCCATGTAAGCATTACCAATTCAACTACAAAACAAAGTTGTAAAATCAAAATTACACTCAGTATCTCTGAGCAAGAAGAAAAAAATAATAACAAACATGAGAAATAAGAAGGGAATTATGAAAAATATAAAGTAAAGCTTTTGGCACTTCCTGCAGCCTCCAATTCAATTTCCAGCTCCTAGAAGTAATATCTTTGACCACAAGTTTTGGTTATCTTCTGCATTATATTCTTGTGTGAACATCACTGTTTATCACAATTTACTGCATTGGAGGATGAACTTCACTCTTGCATCACTCTCCTTTTGACTTCACTCTGGTGTTACAGAAGCATTGGTCAGGTCTGTGTTACTGGCAGAAGCATGCACATTGCTACGCTTGAGATGGTACTGTAGATGGTAGCGTGTGTTGAATCGTCGTGGACACAGATGACATTGGAAAGGCAACATTCCTGAATGCAGGCGCAGGTGTCTCCTGTAATTGTCTCTCCTCTGGATGACCTGACCGCACACTTGGCATAAGAAGCCTACCTGCTGGGGGTCACTGATGGAGGGGCGGGGACCACTCCAAGCTGGCTGGTCTTGGCAAGGTGAAGGTGGGACAAGACAAAAAGCCTTGTCCACTATTACCTTCATAACTTCCTCACCATATTCATCACCCCCACCACCACCAACGCAACCCCCCTGCAACAAAATAAAAGCTTGGCATCACTATCAATTCCTGTCGCCAGCTATTGTAGGTGTTCATGCACCAATTACTATCCTGCCCACACACCACCTTAGAATTAGGAATTCACTTAGTTACATGTTACAATTCCTAAGTTTTGTTTGGTGTTCCAGGCTACGTGTTATATGGTAATCATAATGGGACTTGTTGACAAATTTCTTGTTGCAGATAACACAGGAATACGGCAGGTCACCCGTGTGTTGGCGTTCATGTTGGCTGGCATGACCCCGGCGTGTGAAGAGCTTACCACAAAACCTGCAAGGGTGCTTGCGTTTCGGAGGATCAGCCGCCCACTGAATGCTGCTTGCCCCTGATACACTCACTATCCGCAACTGCAAAAAGACCACAACAAAACCTCTATGCCTCATTTCTCTCAGATCGTTAATGCCATGCAGTAATTTTCCTTTTCAAATCCTTGTCAATAAATAATCAGGACTCCAAATTTCAATTAAACGTACCTAGTTCTAACAATGCAGAAAAGAGGTAATAATAAGATATGGGCATATATGAAAATAAAGAGCCTCTGTAGAATATCAACACTTTCTTATTTAAAAAAATAATAATAAACAATTAATAATAATATTAATAATAATAATAAAATTTTAACAACAAAGTCTAACCACCATAAAAATAAGACAAATAAAAAAAAAAGTAATTTGTTTCTATTTAAGTTATACATTAACCCACACAGGACGGGTGGTACAGCATGTGTACCGCGCATTCAAAAGCCCAGTTGCCGGGCGGCACAGTATTGTGCCAGCTATTCAATTGATTTAGGCCTAATAATTCGAACGCCCCGGCATTTGGACATTCTAGGCTAGAATTCCCCCGTCGGGAATGGGTTAAAAATGTAAGCTGATCCCCTAAACAAAGTTATGCATATTTCAGAGTATTCTTTTAGTGAATGCTAACAATTTCCTACTGGAAGAGGTGAATTCTTTTTGGCAAATTACATACTGCATTACTTACTATCAACTTCAGAACTATAGACAATATGAAATTGTTGTTCTGACATTCAAAAAGCCAATTCCATATAAACCTTGTGTAAGCTCAGGCACAACTTCAAGGCTGTTAAAATAATGTTTTTATTACATATTACTTCATCCTTTCACAATCTAAAAAGAAATGCAGCATAATCCCAATTCTATTCCCAACATTAGGTTCTATTAATCATTTTTACAGGCCATCTACTCAAATAAAAGGGAAGAATATTGTCCCAACAATGACACAAGAAATAGAATGCTCTACATTCTTGTGTTTCTTTTCAGAAATAAAAGATCTAGAGAAAAACTACCCTTTAACCCATTCACGGCCGGGCTTATATTTGCCTAATGCCACTCCCACCGGCTAGATAGCAAGTGTCTGCTGTGTGACTAAGCACAGGATCTCTCCCAGCATTACTGTGCTGTGTCTCTATGAGCACTGTTAGGTCCACTTTCACATTATTTTCAAAAGTGAATAAATGTCTATACAAATGGAACTCCTATAATTATATATATGTAAAAAAACATAAAACATAAGTTTTGAGGGAGAGATCATGACATGATAGCATGTCATCTGGTGGGAGTAAAATATTTCCATGACATGTTATCTCGTTAACCAACACGACTGGGTTAAAGAAGATTAACGACTAGATGGAAAGAAAGAAAGAAAGAAAGAAAGAAAGAAAGAAAGAAAGAAAGAAAGAAAGAAAGAAAGAAAGAAAGAAAGAAAGAAAGAAAGAAAGAAAGAAAGAAAGAAAGAAAGAAAGAAAGAAAGAAAGAAAGAAAGAATCAGTAAGTGAAAAATATGAAAAAATCCTGACAATATTCTTGGCAGTTTAATCCTTTCATGCCGGCTGAAATGCTGTCAGAGGAATATTTCGCTCCTTAATGGTGAAGTCCTAAAACATCAAGATCTCTCCCTTGAAATATGTTTTACATCATTACATACGCACATAACCATAAGAGTTCCATGTGTATAGATACAGTTTTATTCACTTGTGAAAATAATGTAAGCAAATTAAAAAACATCCAATTATCACCATGTTGAAGCGGGCAGGTGAAAAGTGCTTATAAAGGCATCGCATGGCATTTGCCATTGCGCCAAGCAAGATCTTGCACTTAGTCACACCGCGTGCTTGTTATCTACCCAGCAGGAGCAGCATTATACAAATATAGGCCCCAGCATGAATGAGTTAATGATGCTTCATTTACATGTCTAACACAAATTCTATTTTTTAATGAAATAACAATTGATAACCAAAAATATAGAATTTTGTTTCCCTATAATTTTTAGAATTTGCATTATAAATATGCTATAACTTATTAACCCATTCACGCCGGGGCGGAATTTCGCCTACTCCCGATAACGCCGGGAAGATTTCAAGCGCGCAACCGTTCGTGCCGGGGTGTTTTCCCGCTGCGCGCGGTCGCTCTGACGCTCGCAGAGCGTTTTTCACCCACCCTATCCTTATGGTTTGCGTGATTGTGTCTAAAGTGTAGTCATGTGTAGAAAGTAGTGCTATGTTCAGAGGATGTATATCAGTCGAAAAAGATGTTATAGCACTGTTTTTTTAGTGTTATTCTATTGAACTTTTTCCATATTCTTTACTCCTATGTTGTAATACCAATGGGAAATGGAAGCATTCTTCTAGTGAGGTAACAAACATAGTTTTTTTTTCAATTTTTTTTTTCTTCCTAAAAGAAAAAAAGAGAATATGAACAACCATACATGTGCTTACAAG
>NW_028234404.1:14451260-14461260 GCF_977035675.1 Penaeus japonicus | reverse complement strand
GTCATATTCAGATGATATCAAGTAGAGAAGAATGGGCTGAGACACAAGTGTAAGCTAGAATGTTCATTTAACCCCAAGTATAACAAAAATGACCAATATTAGACACACGAAACTCACAAACATACTCAACCTGTGGGTAGTCTACAAATTTAAAAGCATTTCCAAAATAATATCAATGAAATTTAAATAGATAATAGGTGACATATGTTACCAATTGCTGAGCTGATGTGTCACAGCTCTTCTTATAACTAATTATCATATTTTTCCTGTATCATATCCACAACATCTAAAGGTACCCTTGGAAGGTGTATCTCTACAGTTACTGTTGTACTTTGTTAAGGTATCCCAAATCTGCTTCAATTCAAATTCTCATTCCTTAGCTTTGATTTCAACACCTCCAGGAGGTAGGTTTCTTGTAAACCTTACCTACAATGCAAGCAGCAACATATATAGAATGTTGGGCCAAGGAGGTAAGTTCCTAGTAAACCTCACCTACTATGCAAGCAGCAACATATATAGAATGCTGGGCCAAAAATCAATTCCAAATTGGTTACTGGATTGCACACCTATTTATGAAAGCTCTGAAATCTTCCATTCAATATCAGGTAATAATTAAACAATCAGCAAACAAATAAATAAATATATGCGCACCTATTTATTAAAGCTTGTGAAATTTTCCACTCAATATCAGGTACTATTTAAACAATTAGCAAATAAATAAATAAATATATGAAGATTTATGTCTGTCACACTAGCACATTTCTGGTAATTTCTACCACTATTTTCCCCTCAAACCAAATTGCTCTTCTACAGCTATCCTTCTATGATAAGGTGCTTAGGATGTAACTGAAACTTCTGAAGCCAAGTGTCAGTATGTCTATCATACCTCCATTATACTTTGGCAAACTGACTGCCTAAGTATAAAAAAAATTATCATCATCAATGCCCCAAAACCTAGAATCTACAAAAGATGAGCAAATATGGGAAAAAAATCAGGGAAGAACCAAATGGTTTGTTCTGCTTATATATTGCCATCCTCTATAGTCCATAGAGTATGTACACATTCTTGAAATTATCCCTCCCAATAAAAAAAGGACATCACCTGTTTTTTATTTGCCTGTACCCATTCAATATGGTATTCTATTATGAGCAAATAAGTACTTTTCTTGAAATAATCTGTTGCTCTAAATAGGATTCAACTTTGTTCTTATGATCTTCATGCCAATAATAGATATTTATTGAAAGTGTGTAATTGGGAGATGGTAAATAATCATCTAAGGAGGGATGTTAGGTGTCAAAGGACTGGAGAAAATGTGTAAATATAAGCGCTTTACTTAATTAATGCTTGTAATTATTAGTCATCAAGAAATTACTATGGAAATCTTCATATAAAAAAGGCACAGTAAACTTTATCTACATGTACAAAATTTAGTATGTGCGAATCCTATAATTCTAATCAAACACAGATTTACAATAAAATAGAATCCTTTAGCTAGTACCTAGCAATGGGAAAACAAAAAAAAACAAAAAAAAAAAACTCCATAGGATATCCTTTAATCTTTCACAGTAATAATTGGGTGTTCCATAATGTTTTTTAAAAAATGTTTAAGATCACTCTGGAGTTCACTTTCTTTCAAAATATTGTTGATACTGTTTGCATTAATTTATAATTGTAAAACAGGAATTTTCAGAGAAACTTTCCTTCATAAAATGGTAAATCTTAAAATAATTATCATCATACTTTACATTATTTTGGGGGCGTAATGTATATTAAGAGTGAAACATGATTGCTTGGTCTGTGTGCGTGTGCGTGTGCGTGTGCGTGTGCATGAGTGAGTGCGTGCGTGCAAGTGAGTGCAAGTGTGAGTGAGTGCGTGCAAGTGAGTGCAAGTGTGAGTGAGTGCGTGCAAGTGAGTGCAATGTGAGTGAGTCAGTGAGTGCAATGTGAGTGAGTCAGTGAGTGCAATGTGAGTGAGTCAGTGAGTGCAAGTGTGAGTGAGTCAGTGAGTGCAATTTAGTCAGTGTGAGTGTGAGTATGAGTATGAGTATGAGTATGAGTATGAGTATGAGTATGAGTATGAGTGTGAGTGTGAGTGTGAGTGTGAGTGTGAGTGTGAGTGTGAGTGTGAGTGTGAGTGTGAGTGTGAGTGTGAGAGTGAGAGTGAGAATGAGAATGAGAATGAGAATGAGAATGAGAATGAGAATGAGAATGAGAGTGAGTGTGAGTGTGAGAGTGAGTGCACTCCATATTTTTAAAACTTTTGAAAGCAAATTACACATAATGATATCTGTAATTTTTTTTATAAATGGTGCCTCAAACATGACTAATTTGGAAAACTTGTAAAACACTGGATTTGGATTAATATCTCATATCTGTAGTTTATTGTTGCTTTTTTTAATACAGCCAAGTGTAACTGAAATATCTAATTTTTTAAAATATTTCTTTCTCTTACACTATATAATCATCTGAATTCTGAAGTTTATCAGTTTCTCTTTTGCCACCCACAACCAGACCCAAAATGTAACTCATTAACATAGTCTGATCCATTTCCATGTTATGAAGTAAACCAGAATCGACTATTATACTCAGGTCGATTAAAATTAGGTATTCACCTCCTTGCTTTTATTCCTTTCATCAGCACAGAACAGAATCTTGGTGTATCAATTCATAACAACGAATAAGATTCATATACAACATAACTATAAAATTTTCAAACAAAAATATTTTTCACAAAATGTTAGTACCAGCAGGACAACGTAAGGCATGGTTTTTACAGTTACTTTTCTGGGCAAAACCTCTGCCACAGTACTGGCAGTGATATGGGCGCTCACCAGTGTGTAGTCGCTCATGATCATTTAAGTGGTCCTTACGTTTGAACTTCTTAAAGCAAAAGCGACATGAGTAAGGTCGCCACTCAGGGCTTGGAATAAAAGTAGGCAGGTCAGCCATAGGAGCAGAACCCCCAGGGGGGCAGGGTGCTGCTGCTCCCACACGCCGGGGCACCACACCACCTTGCCCGCCCATGGGCACAAACTCGCCTACTGCCCTGAAGGCCGCCCTCTGCAAATGAAGGAACACTGCCATCACTACCCCTTCATTAGCCTCTCCATCACCACTTCTCTCCATCTTCAGTTCACCTTCCCGTTATCATTATATTAATTAGCTTACTGACTAGGTTTACAAGTCAATAAACCTAGTAACTGAAGCATTTTATAATTTTCGTATATATCAACATTTGTTACAGCCATCACCAGTTTAGAAATTTTTGTTAGAAATAAAAATGTTTTATAAAATAAACCTTTTATAAAGCAAACAAATGCCTATATAAATCTTTTGATAAAAACAAAAAAAATCAGATTGGCACATAATTCAACTAAAGTTTAATATTTGACTAGTTCAATGCACTATAAGCACTTCTCTTCACCGTAAGACAAAATGGCACTAAAAGCTTCTATATTTTTCCTTATATTATCCATCTCCAACCCCATAAAAAAAATATTGGTAAATCATTCACTCATATCTCAGCTAAGACAAGACTTCAAAGAAGGAAATTATCAATGCTATTTGAGACAACTCAATCTTGCAACCTAATTCCAGATCACCGAGAGACTATAAACATACATTAATTTCACAACCTTGTTGCATATATAATTTGTGCACCCATACAAAATTCAGCTTCGACTGTTTTCAACTTGTTTCAGGTGCTACTGTCCGCCATTTTTTTTCTCATTTTCTCTCGAAACTTTCTCTGACGCAACTGCCCACTTATTAGCCTTTCCAACTCTTTTTGAAGACGAGCAACCTCTACTTTTTTGTTGTTGATTTTTACTTCAACTTTTAATGCATCTGATGTTCCAAGCATGCCAGAATCTAGTAGAGACTCCAAAGAGGCAGTCTCAGCCTGGACCAAGCTGATCTCGGCCCTGATCCTGTCTTGGCGGTATCTTCCACGACCCAGATGGTGGTGGTAGATGGGCCCAGAGGTAGTAGCAGCTGCAGCAGCCTGAAGAGGGGAGGAGGAAGGAGAGGAGGAAGGGGGTAATCTCCCACCAAATCCTCCAAACAAAGAGTGGGTTCCAGGTTGGTGTGATGCTGAGAGAGATACGTGGCCCGCGGGGGCGCCCAGAGGGGGGAGGGAAGATGCCGCCACAGAGGAAAGTGGGCCCAACAACTGGAAAAGGGAGAGAGACAACTTTGTGTCAGGTCACTCTCAGTGCTAAGATGGGGCTGATCATACCAGCTGATCCAGTCTGAGGCTTTTCCCTTTCCAGAGTGACACATGTCTTTTTCAGACTGATCGAAGCCAACACAATGACAGCTTCACCTCCACAGCAAGAACAAATTGAGACAATGTGCCAAGCAAAACCTACCTAACTACCTTATGTCGCTATAAATCAATGAAAGTTTCGCCCAAGTCCCGAGGTGATACACCTCATAACAGTAAAACCTTTGAGTCCATCTCTACACAATGCCAAGACTTATTCCCTGCACCAGCTAGTTACATTCATAATAAAAAGAGGAGAATTTCACCTATACATTTATAGGCTGGTTGCTGCTTGATAACAGCTAACCACACGTTCCTCCAAAATGTAATACTCTCTGAACTTGCAGGATAGCAAACTAGTGCAGCCTTCAGATGTACACCCTTCAATAATGCCATTTCATCATAAGTCTGTAAAGGTGAAATTCCTCCCTTAACATAAAAACAGCAAGCTCAATCTTAGGTATAACTTGCAATACACTCCAGTTTTTAATCGCAATTCATCAAGTTATTTCAAATAACAAAGTATTTACAGTAGAAAGAAAAAAGACCAGGAAAACTGTAAATTTGACAGATCTCTACCACTGGAGTGTTTTGCTTTAAGAAAAATACTGACTCCTCCGCAGGATTCTGAAGCTTTAATGTCTGTGTCAAATGTCTGTGTCCATCATTAATACACAGTTCAGTTTTCTAAAGGATTTTCTTTTTGCAAAATATCCTTGTGCTTCCAATAAATCAAAACTGTAATGCCTTACAACCATTTCTTTAGCTCTTTAATAAATTTAAAATAACTGCTCAATAAACAACTTAATTATTTGTTTGATATAAAGAAGAAATGATTGCTAGCATTAAATAGTCTAATATAAAGAAGCACAATGATCATGAATAGGAGGAATCAGTTAATGCTGACAGGAAGCAACAAATTTATTCATATTTTGAAGAAAAATCAAGAAGGAAGTGAAACTAGCTTCTGTACACAGGTATTTCAAAAGGGTACCTTTTGTACAATGATAAGCTGGCACTATTCCACTCAATTGGGAAAAACTATGTTTTAAGGAAATCCAAGAATCTAAGAATCTAACGTCTCTTAAAATGGAAGTGTTATATGTTACAAAATTAAAAGAGTATAAAGCACAAATCACTGACAGATTGAAATTGTTGCTTCCTATCAGCATCACAGGAAGGAATGAATACTTTTAGCGGAACACTCACCATTGCTGGATCTCCTGAGGGAGGCATGGATCCATCTGTATGGGGTAGCATTACTTCGGGGAAATTGGGATGGTTTTCTGACCCAACTGAGGAGTCACCCCCACCCCCATCCCCTTCTACACCCCAGTCCCCTTCATCCTCTTCTCCGAGGTCCACCACATCTTCTTGCTTGATCTCCTGCACAAGAACTTCCAATTATTTCCTCTTAAATAAGTAATAAGCTTGTCATATGAAATATAACTAAATCAGGCAATATGTGTCTGGTCTATATAGGGCAGTATTTTAAAAAAGGACAAACCCTAACTTACCATCTCCGGCTCTTCTTTTGACTGTTGGGGTTTGTGGATTCCAGACGGCCCTGGGGAGGGCTCTTCTCCACTATGACTTGGCGGCAACTGGTCTAACTGAGACGCATTGTCTCCCGTGTTACCCACAGGTTGACTGCTGCCTTGTTTAGAACTTAGACTAGGTGTTGTGCTCGAATTTTGTTCACTGAGTCCACTGACACCACTCTGTACACTTGTTCTACTGTCTTCATCTAAAGTTGCTTCCACGGGCGGTATACCAATTTGAGAAGCACCAGCGGAGGGGGCAGGGGGCTGAGGGGACCGAGATCTGGGCACTGTAGGTGTTGTCGAAGTATACGAGGATTGTGGGAGGGATGCTGGAGGTTGGGAGGGAGTGGAGTGCGGAGGCGATCTTTCTCTAGGTCTCGCTCTCTTAGCTGGGGGACTGTGGTGTTCGTGTTGGGTTTTACTATCTTTTTTCTCTCTATCACGTTCCCGTTCTCTTTTAGAAACAGGAGGGTCATCAGGCACTGCTAAACCTTTTATTTGTAGTCCTTCTGCAGTTTTAATAAGAGATCCTAGACTAGACTGAGGAACATTCACTTCACCATTGTACATGAAGTCCAAAAGTGCTTCGAGATCACGAGATGTCACATCTTTCATAAACACTATTGGATGTTTACTTGGATTCTTAGTAAACATCTGTTTAAAATAGTCACTACAGGTACTGAGAACAAACTTATGTGCTGCATATAGCTTCCCACCACAGGCCAAAGTGGCATCCACAAAGATTTCCTGCAAGAAAAGAAAATAAGAATAAATATACATCTAGAAGAGCAATTGGGAAACATTACTTACAACTAGAGAATCTTTTAAAATCAGAGTAGATGAACAGTATGAAGTTTCAAAGAAATTTCTTTCTCAGGGACTTTTTAAAAAATTCACAGGAACCTTCAAAAACACAGACAGACACACACACACATACAGAAACAAATACATAGATTTCTTAATCTCCTATAACAATTACACAAAGTGTAGACATATATGATATCACTCACAATTTCATTTCACTATCTAATAACAAATATCCATGTAGCAATTAAATACTGTAATTTCATTTCATTATCTAATAACAAATATCCATGTAGCAATTAAATACTGTAATTTCATTTCATTATCTAATAACAAATATCCATGTAGCAATTAAATACTGAAGTTAAACCTAATAAATAGAAAATTAATAACTTTTATTAATAAAACCCTTTTCAAGCTGAAAACCTGCAGTGCAATAGTTTGAGGGAAAAGCCAACAGACTTGTTTTCTCAGTTTTACCTTATGAGACCATAAGACACTATCAAAAAATGTCTCAATTTTTTCACCTATCATACAATAATGAACCATAGCCAGATTGATGCCACAAGCATTTTTGATCATATGGGCGGTGTGTAAGGTGCCACTGCCAGTCTGGCTGTTTTGCCAAGTAGCGCAAGGAGTGAGGAGTGTATGTAGTTGTAAATAATTGTTTTTTCTTGATACAATGAATAAAAAGTTTTGTGAAACTTTGCAATTGTTCCATAACTTTGTGATAGTGATGTTACACTGAGTGTAGTGTATATTCCTCCTTTATGAAGACAAAGACTGAATTACAGATATTTGTCTCAACTGTCATACCCATTGGAAGTCTCTCACACAAAGAAACACAAAAAAGTGGGGATTTTCAGTACTCTAAAATATATATTTGCAGGGTTGGGGTGGAAAAAATTGTTATGGGGCGAATCCAGTTGTCAATATTCCACCAAGATTACAGATTACTTATTTTGTAATTATAACTAAATATCTAAATTTAGGCCTTTAAGAGTTGAATAGTCTTGATTTTGCTTGTGGATATATTTTGTGAAAGCCATGTCAATTATCATACAAACTTTACTTTTACATCTTCCGTTCGCAACATGTTGATTCAAATATAAAATGCAACAGTTGGTGCACTAAGAGATTCATTAAAGCAACTAGTAACAAGTGAGGCAAGTAATAACATAGTGCCTCTCCACTCAAAACTATATGAAGTAGAAACCTAGAAGGAAAGTAAGGTCAAATGTAAACCCAATTAATTTGGGAATCTAAAAAGATTTACCCAAGTTTCTTTCTGTACAGTAAAAAAGTCTCCAGGATGTGAATTGCAACTGAGGTTAAAAGATGTTTGTAGTTAAAATAAATCAAACTAAAAAGAACATCCATCCTTAGCTTAATTCTTTTAATAACTTAGATATTACAAGCACATGAATTTTTTCTAAATAGTTAGTATCAAGCAAAGTGTGATCCCAAAGTGTGCTGTCTTTAACCCATTCCTGCCGGGGGCATTCCAGCCTTGCAAGTTGTAATACCAGGGCTCTCGAACGCATAGGCCTAAATCAATTAAATGATCGACGCCATATGACGGCACCCTGCGAACGGGCCTTGAATGCGCGGTACCTGTGGTGTACCACCCATCCAGAGAGGGTTGATATGTTACTTTAATCAGCAGAAGATTTTCCATCCTATAATTTGTATGAGTTCTGCTTGACAATACCATAGGTCCAGAGATGATAAGCATCATCTGAACTACTTTCACGATAATGTTTGGCCCAGTCATACAAATTATTCATTCTTCCTTCTTAGCATTTAATTCTGACGCTGATTGTCATTATTTTCCGAGCTCTTCCTATGCATGCTTTCTTGTAATTTATATTGCAATACTTCTCTTGCTCCAGATAGATCTTCAGCGCAGAACTGAAATTTACAAGCAATGCCAGTCATACTAACAGTTACTTATTCTTCATGGCATTTAATTCTCACTACCTTCCAAATTCTTCCTGTGCATGGCTTCTTTTAACAGTTTACATTGCAGTACTTCTCTTGCTCAGGGTAGTTCTTCAGAATAACATCAAAATTTACATGCAATTCACAAAAAATGTCAAAGCCATTCAAATAAAGTGTGTACACGAAGTCTTCAAATAAAGTGTGTACACAAAGAAAAAAAGAACTGGGATGACTCAAGACAATTATTCCTATAACTCCTAAAGTCCTATTCTACACTTGTGTGGCTTGCTATATCATTTATGGAGAGTCCTCTTCTCCCAATCTATCCTGTACAAACTATCAAAACTGCCAGGCTGTTTTCCCTGAATGTCTTTCCCACTGTGAATGAGAGACGGGTAATATCAACTAATTAATCCATTACTGTCAAATGAGTTGTCTCCAGCCATATCCATTGTATAATTCCCATACCCTCAATTCAACTGGCATCCTTCCTCTCCCTGAGCCAATTAAATTGCTACGAATTCTGCCTTTTTTTTCAGTTCTTGTGAATGAAATGAAGCAAGTGTGAAAAAGTTTGTGGATGAGTAAGACATTTTTTCCAACTTAGCCACCTGATCTTTTCCTTCCCAATCTCCCTCTCTGCAATATGCAATATTATATGACAATCATGTTTAGGGGATTTATGTATCTTCACCAAATTTTTGGTTCTAAATGTTTCATCCTATGAATGAGATTTTTATCTAATCTAGAATTATAACAAATCTAACACTTTAAAACCCAGATCTATCAATAAAAAAAATAAATAAATAAAAAATCTTCAGGTGTAAAAAAAAAAAGGAAAATTAAAAAAAATAAAGTAAAAAAACAAGTGTCACCGATCCTACAATCTGACAGGATAGAATAAAAATCTCCCTGCCACAGTTCTGGCTTAACTCACTGATGCCAGGAGTACTAACAGTAAATGTTTTGTTTCTACATTTAACCTTGCTTCTAAAATATTATATCACATGGGTAGTGTATCTAAAATTGGGTCAAAACCTTAGAAATTTGGACTTATAATCTACACCTTTATTTCTTTTTAACACGATGGAGCTGGGATGTAATCAGAGCGTATTGGCACTGGAGTTAATTTCAAGGTTGCTCCCCACATAAAAAATAAAATAGAGGAGGCAATATTTTTTCTTCCCTTTTGTCTTTGATACTAAAAAGCGTTATCATTTCCATTACGAGAATAAACAAAAAATAAGGGTATAAGCCAACTTTGGAGGGCTGGAGCTTAAGAATTAGTCACTGGAACCAGAAACCTGATGACTATACAGGGCACAGAAAGGAGCAGCATCCATTGTCATGGTATGTATATATAGGTGCCATCTAGAATCCTGGCCTATGGCATGTAGAGACACTGGTTCAAAATTAATGATATGAAACTTTTTAAAATATGAC
>NW_028234404.1:14441260-14446260 GCF_977035675.1 Penaeus japonicus | reverse complement strand
ACACACTCACCAAAAATTTAGAAGCGGAAATATGGACTGTTGTGTTAAACAGTGATTCATCATATAAATAATCCATTACCTTAACCTACAGTAAAGAGAAAGTTTTTCAATTTCCCTAAAATCAAATGTGCCAGATTCACAGTCCCAGTAGTACCAATTTTGTGGACTTTGATTCTAAACATGTCATATTCATCAAATAATTAGATATCTTTATAGTGTTTTCACCCCTCAGTGCCAAGTGTCAAAGCACATTTCTATGATCAATCTACCCCTGACTGAGGCAAGAGCATACCATCATTCAACAAGCTGCTGGTTCTCAACCAGGATACATAATGCAACCAACTCAAAATGACATTGTTCAGGAAGAGTAGTTCTTTACAATGATAACTTCTTTACAAGACTTAGATTAGCAGTTTTAGGGGCATGGTGATGATAATTTGGATATGATAGTTGAGCCTCCCCTTGCCAGTGACCACAAAGCACACCCAGTATCATAGAAAGGTTTCTGCTATAAAAATGTGTGTGGAGAGAGGGGTTATGATCGTTAACCACTTTAACCAAATCACAACAGATGTGATATTATGTCGTCAAAATATTTCTGACTCGACAGAAGACATCTTACATTTCTTATAATTATATATGTACACTGTTGCATTTACATAAGCACAAGCCGCTAGGAGAGCGCAATGGATAGCATGCCGGCCTCACATCCCCATGGTCAGCAGATGGAGTCCCAACCAGGCTCATGAGTTTCCACTGTCACCTGACAGTCACTATCATGCCTAGTCAGCATAGTGGGTAAGGACCAAAGCTTGAATCGAGTCAAAACACGTTGGCACATTCTCTCACAAGTCACCATACGCTGACACAGGCGGGCTCACCTCAGTGCATACAAGCCCAGTGAAGCATCTGCTTCGCAAATCCAGCTAATGCTTATCCTGCATATGCACATTTTTCTTGAATTTAGCAAAATACTGTTTGTCACCCTCTAGCATAAGGTGGATGAAAATCGTTTCGACCATGTTTAGAAGTGACCTCGTTTAGAAGTGCAGGACCTCGCACTTCGTAAGAAATCTCTCAGAATGTCGCTATATTACCCACAAGAGTAGAATTAACTAAATATACACCCCATTGTAAGTAGGTCAAAGACGAATTAAAGATATTCATATTAGAACCAGGCAAATCAAACTTCACTGTCTTATCTTAGTGATGACGATTCCAATTCCAGGACTTTTCTAGGTAAGACTTAATTATCAAGTATTATATTTCACATTATTTCAAAAATTATTTTGGATGTGCCTCCCTACCTTTTCAGTTTTCTCCCAATATTTTTATGTATATCATTATACTTTCATACCATAAACCTATAGCAAAATTTTAAGACTTTCTTATACCCATTCACGCCAGACCTTACATTTGCGTAATGCTGCTCCTGTCGGCTAGATATCAAGCACACGCAGGTGACTAGATGTAAGATCTCTCCAGGCATGATTCTGTGCTTAGCCATATGATTATCAACAAGGTGAGCATCAGAGGTTTTTGTATTTGTTTACATTGTTTTCACAAGTGAATAAAAATGTCTATACAAATGAACTCGTAAAATTATGAGCATATGTAAAGCATAAATTTTGAGGGAGAGATCTTAACATTCTAGGACATTACTCAGAATGATTGAAATATTACGCTGACAACGTGATAGGACATCAACCAGTGCAAATGGGATAAATCAATTAAAACTTAATTATTCAGGAGCTCTTAGTGTGACTTCTGAAGTCTCTGGACATTTACTACCATACATTATCAATCTTTCATAAACCTTAAAATTTTGTATAATTAAACAACTTTGATAATATTCTACACAAAAGTAATTCATCCTTATCTGGCTATATCAATAACTGGGCCTACAAATAATACTACAAAGAATTAATTTGTATTATCAATTTATTGTAGCAACTACACACACTTCCCTTCTATGAAATAACATGGTAATATAATTACTTCTATCTTTACCTAAAATAGATCTAATTATAAGCTTTTTTTGTGCCTGTAAGCAAAAGAAATTTCTCAAACATGTCTGTGAAATTTTTCTTTTTGATAAATTACCCTTAAAATCTCACTGAAGCTTATTATTAACAAGTAATAATTGGTGGACAATTAGACTGATTCGAGTCAAGTGTAAACACATCTAGCAATCAAACATCCCACTACAAAACCATTATAACTGACATTTGGCAATCATTCCCATTCTGATTTTAATAATGATAGTATGTGAACAAGCCTAAATTTTCTAGTCTGTAAAACTGTTCTCTCCAACTTAGTCAACTCAAAATTTGTGTAGATCTAGTATCAATTTCTGGCCTTGATATATAACCAGGCAAGTACAATAATAATGATGATATGCAAAATTAACCTAATATAATGACCCCATATCCTGGGGTATAAAAGACTTAACAGTTAGAACTATAACCAAAATCTGTGGTAAACTACAATACATAATAGATATAATTTATTTTTTCCCATCAACTTTCCAATGTCTCTTAATATATATTCATCTTTAACCCCTTTACAACAAGTGACAAAATATCACTTCAAGTGGTTGCAGCATCGGCTGCCAGGGACTGTGGCTATCCTCCTGCCCAATACACCGGATGATCGGAGGTATAACGGTTGGCCACAGCCAGTGCAGGCGAAAACCCCAAGGTGAAAGACTTCTATGTTTGAAATATACCCAGCGTTTCGACCATTTGGAGGCAAAACAGCCTTGTCATTAATGGGTGAATATAATGTTTCATGCCTTCCTTCCTTCTCTTATTGAGGCTAATAGAAGGGCAAGTTTCGAACATATGTTGTGAAAATACTGTAATGATTGTGAAATGTAATTCTGATATGCCCTTATATAGTACATTTCATCAAGCCAAACTCCCATTTTTGCCTTTTCCCCATTCCTACTCCACAAAATACTCTATTATATATCATACAGTCTCCCCTTGTAATTCTATATATAAATACTTATAAGCCTACAGGCATATTTATTTGCTATGTCCTTTCTATTTATTTATTTATTTTTATTTTTTTTTTGCGACAAATGCATCTATGCCCCCCCCCCCCCCTCCCTCTCTCTCTCTCTCTCTCTCTCTCTCTCTCTCTCTCTCTCTCTCTCTCTCTCTCTCTCTCTCTCTCTCTCTCTCTCTCTCTCTCTCTCTCTCTCTCTCTCTAAGCACATCACAAAAAAGTAAATATACAAATAATTTGCCTTAGATTTATATAACAGATTTATAAGGGCCCTATTATTTACTATTTTTAATCTTAATGTTATTAAATTGCAGAATGCATGAATGAAAAATAAGATATATCCTATATATATTCACACAATCCCTTTTTGTAGCTGCACCTTACCACTAAGCCTTTTCAATTGTTTTAAGATGAAACAAATTTCCTTCCCCAGTTTGACCGTCTTTCTTATTCTGTAATGATTTATATATCTAACAATATCTGGAGGTTATTTACGCAATTATTTATAATAATTTTCTGCATGTGTAGTTCTACACATATCATCAAACATTTTTCTCCAATATTATGCCAACATGAGAAAAAAGGACATTAGTATCTGTCGTTGTCTGATAACAGAGCCATCAGTTGTTTAAAGTGTTGAAATAGTGCATTTAAGACGGAAGAAATCCAGACTAAATTGCACAACTGAAGAAAGGTGCAATAATTTAGTTCAGGGGTGGGCAGACCCTCCTATCTAAGGGCTAATTAGGTTGTATGGTTAGGATACACTTTAACCCATTCGCGCTGCATGACGTGCTGACACGTTTCATGGTTTTTGGGTCAGACACCACCGATGAAATATTTGGTCAAGGCCAGCGCTCAGTGTGAGCGAGCGGACAGCCCAGGCTCACAGCTAGTGTGGCCGAGAATCCCAAGGTGTTTGGCTCATGTGTTTGAAAACCCCGGCATTCTGACCATTCAGAACCGGAACAGCCCTGGCGTGAATGGGTTAAAGACCACAGGGGTGTGGTTTGCATTACCGTATGGTTTGTGTATTCCGTAACCTCTCTTTTTTATCCTTGGCACTTTGGTCCAAAAACACATCGTAGAGTTTCATTGGCCAATTTTATAAATCTTTGTATTAGTTTTTATGTATTTTTATTGAATATCTAGAGTTTCATTGGCCAATTTTATAAATCTTTGTATTAGTTTTTATGTATTTTTATTGAATATCTATCATGTTTCCCCATTTTATCTCATAATTTCCTGATATACTTTATGTATTTAAGAATTCCTGAACCAGTAATTTGCAACAAAACACAACAGATTCATGTAATACATGCCTGAAATTATTATGGTCAAAACTTTTACTTGCAACATTCTTTTGCTATGAGAAGCTAAAAATCTACCAGAAACTGTACTGATTTTTTTTTTTCAGAATGTCAAACCTCTGTATCATAACATTATATCTGGCAAAATGGTACCAACAACAAAAATATTGCAAACACCTAATCATATTGCTTGTGCAATGGACACCTTTGCAACAATTCCCAAAACAATTATGACATTTGTAGAAGTGACAGTCATGGCATTCTCAGAAGCTAAACCTTGGACTGTTTCCTTGACAATAAATAAAAGAATCTGGTCTACAAAGCCCTTTCTTGCCAGACTGTAAATAACGAAGGTTTGTTGACTAATGCAGGTACATCAATCATGGAGGTCATGGAATCTCTGGCTGTGTAAATTGTGGACTTTGATAAATTATTACCAAATGATTATCACCCAATATCATCCTTTGTGTAATGTCGCATAAATGTTAGATTTCCCCTTTTTGAGTAGTCATGTTTTCAATATATCTACTTTTATATTACAGGTTAAGACATATAAAATTCTATATCATAATGATTGTTCTCTAGCCAAATCTACTAAGAACTAGCTGTGATCTGCTATGGTAGGCTTACAATGTCATGTCAAATCCAGTGTGCTAAAATAAAGGCCAACAATCCTCT
>NW_028234404.1:14398760-14413760 GCF_977035675.1 Penaeus japonicus | reverse complement strand
ATTTTAGTACGTAAGAATGTGAGAGTTATTTCATATTATGCAATCATTTTATGATACATATTAGAAACATGTAATAAGTGTATAGTGTTCAGAAAAAAAAATGTAGTTGAAATTACTGAGGCCACACAAGCTTTATGTGATTTTAAGTGACTTGTGTATGGATCTACTGATTTACAATGGAGTCACATGTGCAAGGTAAGAAATTTCCTTGTTTGATTATGAGATGTTTTGTGGTGGGAGACTGGTTTTCTTCCATTTTTTCCTTCTTTCTTTTCCAATTTTTCCTCTCTTTTTCTTTCTCTTTCTTTCTTTCTTTCTTTATTTATTTATTTATATCCCCTCAGTCATCTTCCTTTAATTTGTTTCCTAACTTTTTCCTTTATGTTTTCTTCATCAGGTTTCTGCTATGAGAGTTGTCCAGAATAGGACTCCATCAAGCATTCACTATAACATCTGTGCTATGTGCTCTGACAAAGGCCAAGAAATTTTGATCATATACATTCTGACTTGTTGGAGCCTGGAAAGTCTAGAAGCTCTTTCTTGTCAGATTATACATGATGAAGGTTTGTTGGCCTTTTCTGCAATAGTTTCTTGAATCACTGCAAGTAACCATTTTGAAATTTGATTGGACCATTATCCTTCTTTTGTGCAGTTTGATTTATATAACAGTAACAAGACTGTAATGCTTTTTCTTTTTTATTACCCTGATAATAATTATTGATCAGGTATTTTCTCTCTTCTTAGATGTCCATTAATGTTCATGTCCTCCTCTTCCTCCTTTGTTTTGTTCTTTTTGTCCTTTGTCTTGTCCTCCTCCTTTGCCTCTTCCTCCTCTTCCTTTGCCTCTACCTCCTCCTCCTCCTCGGTCTCCTCCTCCTCCTCCTTCTCCTTCGCCTCCTTCACCTCATTCTCCCCCTCCTTTGCCTCGTCCTCCTCGTCCTCCTCCTTTTCCTCCTCCTCCTCCTCCTCCTCCTCCTCCTCCTCCTCCTCCTCCTCCTCCTCCTCCTCCTCCTCCTCCTCCTCCTCCTCCTCCTCCTTTGCCTCGTCCTTCCCCTCCTTTGCCTTGTCCTCCCCCTCCTTTGCCTCGTCCTCCTCCACCTCTTCCTCCTCCTTCGCCTCGTTGTCCCCCTCCTTTGCCTCGTCCTCCTCCTCCTTGTCATCCTCCTTCCCTTTCTCCTTTCCCCCTTCTTCTCTGTCTACCTCCTTTTTCTCTTCCTTTCTCTCTTCCCCTTCCTCTTCCTCTTCCTCTTCCTCTTCCCCCCTTGTTCTCTTGGTCCTCCTGGTCCTCCTGGTCCTCCTCCTCTGCCCTCTCCTTCTTGTCCTCTTTCTTTATTCTCCTACACCTTGACCTTCTACGCCTCTGCCATCTCTATTCTCTTCAATCTCCTCCTCTATCCTCCTCCTTATTGTCATGTACAACTAAAGAAATATCTCGGATGTGAATAAAATTTTAGTGATTATTTTTATTTTGAATCATGATTTTTTTTGTTATACCCACAAGAATTTTATGAGTTTATCTATGATAGTGGGAATGGTATTATACCCTACTGTATATGATATTAATGAAGTTATACATAATGGTTATCTTTCTTATTAAGTATGGATATATGTGAAAGTATTTTTAAAGGACAATAATGCATACTCTTCTATGCAAATCTTTCATGAAAACAATTAGCAATTTAGTCTTTGTATAAATATTATAAGGAAGCAAACATGCTCAGATTTTTTGTTATATTATGTATTATTATTAGTTTATTAGATAATTTTAGTGATTAAGTATGTAAATGTAAAATAGAGGGTATTCTAATCCTGTAATTTTGAGTAACATGAAAATATATTTTTTGTTATGGCACTGTAAGTATTAAAAAGTAAAATAAGAAGTCTTGCACAAGAAAGTGAATATATGTCATAAAAATTACTGCATATCCAGCAAAATGCAAAATACATATCATTACATATTTACTTGCTGATGCCCCTCCCCCGACACACACACTCTGTGGCTTTATTTTATTTATTTATTTTGCAACATGTATATAGTTCCAGGAACACTCAGTGACCAGGCCTAACCTGGGTTTTTGTAGAAAGGTTGTGTAGGAAAAATAGCTGTGATAATAATGATAGTAATATTATTTTGAATTATCACAACAATGATCATAATGACATTTATAATTATTATAAAAATAATATGATAATGATAATTATGATTATAGAGTTAATAATTATTATGATAGTAATAATGATGAAGATAACAAACTTGTTAGTAAGATATGTAATAGTTATAGAAATAGCAAATTTTTTGCAAAAAAAAACAAACAAACAAGGAATGGAGTTTACAACGTCAGGTCATTAATGATTTTGAAAACAATAATGATAACAAACAATGGGGATACTGATGATATTAATACTGATAATGATAGTAATAAGGATAAGAGTAATAGTGTTAAATTAATAAAATGGCAAAGATAATCATTATGATAGTAATAGTAATCATATTAATGATAAACTTGTTAATAGCAATAGTAAAATTAATATAAGATAGATTTTTCTTCACCAAAAACCCAAGCAAATATGTAAACAGAAATTAACATTAAATTATAGCAGATGATGTATGTCTGTTTTGTCAATGGATTAAGATATTTAGATATTTCTTCATATAGATTTTCATAGTTTGTAATTGTGTTTGTATATGGTTTGAATTTATTTGATTAGATAAAGATAGAAGAAAGGTACAATCTCTTAAACTCATTGAAAATATTTCATCATTTGTTCAACTTGAAATAATGGTGGTTCTGTGGTATTAGTCTAAGGATATTTTTTTCCCAAATTTACTTTGCTGAACAAGCTTACTTTATTTGTAAATGACCTGCGAAGTTTATTGTTGGTATGTAGACCTTACAGTGATAGAAATGTTAATTGTATATTCTTATTGTGTTTATCATTGTATATTACTAATGTTTAAGTTTTTGTTATTATTCTAAGTATAATTTGAATTCACAATCAGTATCACTTGAAACATAAATACAACTTGTAGAAAAGTGAAATAGCAAAAATAATTTGTCAAGGACATTTTCTTTTTAACTCTTAATGTTGTATTGATATCTGGAGAATCCAAATAGTAACCTATTCCTCAAGTATTAAAAAGAATTTGATGTGGAATGGTAGAGTGAGAGGGAGAGAAGGTGGAGACTGAAATAGGCAGGAGGAAGGGTAGGAAGGAGGGATGGGGGGGGCAAGAGGAGGGAATTTAAGATGGTGAGAGAGCAAGAGAAAGAAGGGTAGAAGAAAAGGAATTGAGGAAGGGAGGGAGAGCGGGAAGACGGTGAATGAAGGGAGGGCGAGAGGGTGAGAAACCGAGAGGAAGAAAGGCGGAGGAAGAGGAGGGCAGGAAGGAAGAATCGGAAAAGAGAGCAAGAAATGGTTGGGGGGAGGTAGGGACTAGAGAATGAGGGAATGTTAAGGGGAAAAATAAAGAGTTGATAATGGGGAACATGAAAATAACGGCCGAAGAAACTAATGGGAAACAGTCTCGACAGATAAGACGTTTGGAAATCATGTTGAAGAGATAAGAAATTAGATAACGAAGAATTTCGTTAGGTTCGGCATCATCGAAGATGGGATTTGAACAGATGATTAGAAAGCGATTGTGTGACATGTTTGATTTTTTGCGTGTCAATGCTCCTCTTGTATCACATTACTTCGTTTCTCTTGTTTCCTTATTCTTCGCTTTGTCTTCTTTTCGTTTTTTTTTCGCTCTACTTCCCCGACCCGTTTCCCTCGACGTTATTTTTCTTTCCTTTGCATTCTCTCATCTCCTCTCACCCCTCTCTATTTTTTCCCCTCACCTCGTTATTTCCTTTGCTCTTACTTTCTCCCTCCTCTCCCTCTTCTCTCAATGTTCGTTATTTCGTTTCGGCGTCTCCTCTTTTCGCTTGCCAACTTTCTCCCGCCTCTCGTTTTCCCTTCAGTTTCATTTGATTTCATCTCGTCCCTGTTATCCCGTTTCCAACCTTTAATAAAACGAAAGTAACGAAGAAAATTATTAGAAAACAATGCTATATACATTATCGCTTGAGGTGAGCATCTTCCAAGGAAGGGTTGAGATTAGGCTACAGGAGCGGTAGTTCGGCCATTGATGCGAGTTTTATCATGTGTACCGCATTCTTTTTTACAGATACGAGATTATATAGCTTGATAAGCGTCGAGTGGCGTGGATGCATGAATGGACCGATTGTCGTATTCCCGTGTTTTCTCTCTTCTTAGCTCAAGCGCTTATTTTGGGTGTATATTACGTGGTTTAGAAAGGGCATAGTAGACGCGGAACGTTAGATCCTTTACACTAAATGTCGGGTATATATAGCACGGAATAATGAAGTTGTGGAATGTGGTCCAGGCCGCAGCCAGCCTAGGTTAGCTATTGTCGAAATGCATTGTTACTCTTGCAAATAAGAAAACGAGGTCTCTGGACGTAATTCGTTAGTGCCGGAGAGGGTTTTAGATAGCATTATATAATTGACTCGACCTAGGAACGTTAGCGGTAGAATTTTTTTTTCTGGAATTTTAGCAACATTGCGTGTTTATGGACGTCCTTCCGAACCAAACAAGTGACCTGCAGTTGATGGAATCCGGATAGCTATTTTTTTTTATTACGTCGCCTTAACGTATATCTGCATATGTCTCGTCTGGCCAAGAAAGCAAGCATTCAGATTGCTGCTAATTAATTGAGGCAGTGTCGAACGCCCTTGTTTCCGAGATTCCGTCAGCATTTCGCCTTTCATTCCTCAAGTCCAGACGTTCTTGTTTTTCTCTCGCCCGAAGTCCTCGGACGCGAGGATGATGAGACGCGTCTTATCGAAGGACACGTAAACATGGGGTTTGGCATGAGGCAGTCGAGAGGCGGTGAAAAAAAATGAGCATCGGGTATTCGAGTGTTGCGTTTGCGGAAGCTTCTTCTAGATGATTCCAGTTCTGTAGTAGATAATCCTGGTGGTGTATTGGGTCGGTTTATTGGGCTGTTGCTACGTTGCCTTAATTGATTTATTTTGTAAACCAGGGGGTGCTTCCGGTGGCTGAATCAATTATTATTATTATCGTGTTTATGTTTTGTTAGTATTTTCGTGTTTCGTGTCGTAAGTGTTAAAAGTGGTAAAAGTAGGGCCATACAAATCATGTGTTATCGTATTTGTATTTATTGTAGACGTGTTTTTGAGCTATGTAATGCATGTGTCTGGAGTCCAGTGCAGCAGTCAGTGTTGCTGGGTTTTGTGTGTCGGTTTAAATGCTTTCCAAGGGCTTGTATGTCAGGTGTCTGTGTGCGTGTCGGGAGCCCTCGTGTCAGGTGCTTGAGTGCGTGTCGGATTTTTCATTTTAGCGCATTTTATTTCTGTTTTCCTCTGAACTTTTCCTGTATTGCTTGTTGAAGAGTTAATGTTTAAATTTAACCTCATATATTTGATACTGGAAATGACTGTGTTCCAGCCATTTTGCCTTCGCGTGTGCATACAGATATATAGACAGACAGCCAGAGCAAGACGAGCGCGTGCGTGCATACGCACGCACACGCGCACACACACACACACACGCACACGCACACGCACACGCACGCACGCACGCACGCACGCACGCACGCACGCACGCACGCACACACACACATACACACATACACACATACACACACACACACACACACACACACACACACACACACACACACACACACACACACACACACACACACACACACACACACACACACACACACACACACACACACAATAAAGAGACAGACAGACAGTGAGTATGAGAGTGAGTGCGTGAATGCGTGAGTGAGTGAGTGAGTCAGGTAGGTGAGTGACTGAGTGAGAGACAGAGACAGAGACAGAGAGATTTCACATAAGCTCGATCGTGTAGGGAAACGGGTGAGCTTGGCTTCTTGCTAAAACATTCGGTTACAGTTGCGAAGGAATGTAAACTATCAAGAACGGGACCAAAGAATGCGTGTATGATAAAACGAATGGTTATGATACCACAGAACGGTACCAGAGCCATGACACTAGTATGGTTTTGTGTGTGTGTGTGTGTGTGTGTGTGTGTGTGTGTGTGTGTGTGTGTGTGTGTGTGTGTGTGTGTGTGTGTGTGTGTGTGTGTGTGTGTGTGTGTGTCAAAAAAGAGCAGGATGAAGGAGTGGGGTGGGAAGGGCCGGGTTGAGGTGGCAGGGGTGCGGAGATGATGGAGCGAATGAGATACGAGGGAGTGTGTGTGGGTATGACTCCCGTCGATGTGGCAAGGGTTAGTGGCCGGGGTTTGGTTGCCGCTGAACATAAGTGGGGCAGATTGAGATGGAAAGGTGTCGATCGTGTGGGTACGAAGGCGGAGGGGGAGTATGGTCTATCTAGAGACTCTTCGAGACAGGCCCGGCAGCGAACACGTACTTATTAAACGCGACGGGTCAGGGGAAGGTATGGTGACGGAGGAACATTAAGGGCGAATATGGCACTATTGCGCGGGGCACTAACCCTGCCGCGTCTAGCGCCTGGTGTAGTTAAAGAGTTGGGGTTTAAAAATACCCACAACTATGGCCCTCCGTTGGGGGTCTCGCGCGACCTTGTGTTTTGCTGGCTGTATACCCCGCGTACGCTCTCTTGGAGTGCAGTTGAGTGTACTCTCGAATGGGTACATTCAAAGAACACGCCCATATGTACGGTGTATATCGCTGTCTTTGTCCTCCTTAGGAATATATTTAGAGACCGCTTATTTAACTCCTGATTTGCGCCTGTTACCATGTCTCTCCTTTTTTTTTTTAAGTTGAATGTGTTTTTGTACCTGTATGAAACATGTACTCCGTCTGTTGAAGATGTACACTTCAATTTATTGCGAATGCTCCCGCCCGCTTCGGAATTGAGTTATAATTAAGTTTTAACGTTACGTATAGGAAAAGATTTTACATAATTGACGGACGTATGGTTAAAACAATTGACTTAATAGTAAAGGTTAGGTTTGGTTAAAGTAGGCCTGATTACATAGTGAATGCATAATTCTCCATCCTATAGAAGTATTCTTAACCTACAAACAGCAATTATGAAAAGGATTAATATTTCAGGACTTCTGTTATTATTTATCTCAGAAGGTATTGTCTTAAGGGATTTTTTTCTGGGAGGTTTTGTCTGAAGTGGGTTTTGTCCTACACTCTCCGTCTATCGTACCACACCACATGGACTAGCTAAGAACTGCAATTGTGCTCGGAATACTAGAATTATACCTGCACTGTACATATGTATGTCACTGAGCAGATGCAATATGCATCATTTCTATTTAACATGATTTATGAAAAATAATTGTTCCCTTGTTTTTGGAAGTAGTATATTTTGTTGGTTTTGATGGGCCATATCAGTATATATACATCTAGTGAGCTTTGTGATGGCAGCGCCGCTGCTACTTTCCGTGTAATATTCTATTGTCTATTATGAAAGCTATTTTCTTTTTCATTGGTTATTGACTACTTGGACCTCTACGTGCGAAGAACTTCGCTATCTATATATACATGAATAAGGTCGATAGTTTATGTGTAAAAGAGAGGTTATAATAAACGTAAGATATAAGCTTGATGCCACTGCAGCTGTAACCGGATAGCGGTGGAAGATAACAGCTAGGCGAGAACCGTGCACAGAACAGGAGCCAGTCACGAACTCTAGACGTTGTAATGGTCGAGGTGCAAAGACGCAGATCACGGCACCAGTGAGCGACAGCGTGACGGACCTCCTCGCTCCTCCTATACATCCTTCGCTACTGGGAACCGTCGAAAGATCGGTCTCTTTCCGTTTGTCTTTTTCACTTCCTCTCCCTTTCCCTCCCTAACTCTGTCTTCCCCTCTCTCTCCCCTTCCTTCTCTCATTCCCTCTTTCATTCCCTCTTTCATTCCTTGTTTCATTCCTTCTTTCACACCCGCTTTCACTCCTCTCCTCGCCTTCCCGTACTACTTCCCTCCTACCCTTCATCCCTCCTCCCCTCACTCACTAACTCTCTCCCTCCCCCCCTCTCCCTTCTCTCCCTCTCTACTTCTCTCTCTCTTCTCCCCCTCTCCCTCTCTCTTCTCCCCCTCTCTTTCTCTCTCTTCTCCCCCTCTCTTTCTCTCTCTTCTCTCCCTCTCTTTCTCTCTCTTCTCTCCCTCTCTTTCTCTCTCTTCTCTCCCTCTCTTTCTCTCTCTTCTCTCCCTCTCTTTCTCTCTTCTCTCCCTCTCTTTCTCTCCCTTCTCCTCCCTCTCTTTCTCTCCCTTCTCTCTCCTCTCTCTCTCCTCTCCCTCTCTTTCTCTCTCTCCTCTCCCTGTCTTTCTCTCTCTCTTCTCTCCCTCTCTTTCTCTCTCTTCTCTCCCTCTCTTTCTCTCTCTTCTCTCCCTCTCTTTCTCTCTCTTCTCTCCCTCTCTTTCTCTCTCTTCTCTCCCTCTCTTTCTCTCTCTTCTCTCCCTCTCTTTCTCTCTCTTCTCTCCCTCTCTTTCTCTCTCTTCTCTCCCTCTCTTTCTCTCTCTTCTCTCCCTCTCTTTCTCTCTCTTCTCTCCCTCTCTTTCTCTCCCTCTCTTTCTCTCCCTTCTCTCCCTCTCTTTCTCTCCCTCTCTTTCTCTCCCTCTCTTTCTCTCCCTTCTCTCCCTCTCTTTCTCTCCCTCTCTTTCTCTCTTCTCTCCCTCTCTTTCTCTCCCTCTCTTTCTCTCCCTTCTCTCCCTCTCTTTCTCTCCCTCTCTCTCCCTTCTCCTCTCTTTCTCTCTCTTCTCTCTTCTTTCTTTCTCTCTCTCCCTCTCCTCTTCTCTCTCTTCTCTCCTCTCTTCTCTCTCTCCTCCCTCTCTTTCTCTCTCATCTCCTCTCTTTCTCTCTCTCTCTCTTCTCCTCCTCTTTCTCTCCCTCTCTCCTCTCTTCTCTCCTCTCTTCTCTCCTCTCTTCTCTCCTCTCTTCTCTCCTCTCTTCTCTCCTCTCTTCTCTCCTCTCTTCTCTCCTCTCTTCTCTCCTCTCCTCTCCTCTTCTCTCCTCTCTCTCTCTCTCTCTCTCTCTCTCTCTCTCTCTCTCTCTCTCTCTCTCTCTCTCTCTCTCTCTCTCTCTCTCTCTCTCTCTCTCTCTCTTCTCTCTCTCTCTCTCTCTTCTTTCTCCTCTCTTCTCTCTCTCTCTCTCTTTTCTCTCTCTCTCTTTCTCTCTCTCTCTCTTCTCTCTCTCTCTCTCTCTCTCTCTCTCTCTCTCTCTCTCTCTCTCTCTCTCTCTCTCTCTCTCTCTCTCTCTCTCTCTCTCTCTCTCTCCTTCTCTCTCTTCTCCTCTCTCTTCTCCTCTCTCCTTCTCCACCCGCTCTCTCCCTCTCCCCCTTACCCCTCTCTTCTCCTCTCCTCTCCTATGTTCTCTTCTCCTCTATCCTTTTCTCTCCCTTTCCCTCTCCCTCCTCCCCTCTATCCTTCACTCTCACTCTTTTCTTTTCCTCCTTCTTTCTCCTTCCCTCCCTCTTTCTCCTTCCCTCCCTCCCTCTCTTCTGTCACTCCATCTCGCCGATAATAATACAAGCTTGATCGCGGCCGTTCGGTTGGATATCATTTCAGTATTCAGCCTAGGACAAAAAATGCGGAAGCCATTCTTTTATTTTTTTTTAACGAGAACACACGAATCATGTTTGTTTGTTTTTCTTGTGTTGAGGTAGATGGTTGGAGATAAGGAAAGGATACTTGATTTTAAGTCTGTTCGCCAATGCTGTCGAGCATTTCCTATGAGTTGATAGATGTTTTGTGACCAGTTTGGTGAATGGGTATGTGTTATAACCGGGGTATGTTCTGGATGAGTTGGGAGTCTTGCCATATAGAATATGAATGTAATCATGTGCGTAAGATGATGATTGACCGTAAGCATACATACTCTACTCTCTTAATCACTTACTCAGTCTCACTTTCTCCCTCTCCCCTTCCCCTTTTTTCTCTCTCTCACACACACACACACACAAATGCGCACGAACATCAGGGTAAGGTAGGAAGGAGGAAGATCGGACGTTAGGCCTACACACATACTCTTGGCCGTTCCCCCGTCCCTCTTCCTCCCTTCCTCCCTTGTCTTCCCTTTTCCCCCATCACTCGTCACCTCCCCTACCCTTATGCACAAAGCCTTCCTGCGTCACCCTCACACTCATGCGCGATCGTTCTCCCTCCCTCTCCCTCTCCCTCTCTCTCTCTCTCTCTCTCTCTCTCTCTCTCTCTCTCTCTCTCTCTCTCTCTCTCTCTCTCTCTCTCTCTCTCTCTCTCTCTCTCTCTCTCTCTCTCTCACACACACACACACACACACACACACACACACACACACACACACACACACACACACACACACACACACACACACACACACACACACACACACACACACACACACACACACACACACACACACACACACACACACCTGTGATTTTTATCCATTCATGTTCTTTTTTTAGTTTTAAAGATCCATTAGGAGTTTAAATACAAGGCGATGGACCTTGCATCCCTCCTCAGGATTTTTCTTGATAATCAATATTAAAAATCACACGTACCTCCTTACTACTATTAAACAAAAACATTTATTCATCGCTTAAGGAGCTACGGCGCAGTTGGGAGGCTGTTACCAGGTGAGATCTTTCACCTGACATTCCCCACTCACACACTTTCCGATGTTTACGTTTGTGTGTTTTTCTCTTCACGTATATAGTATGTACAATGGGGAATATGTACTTGCGTTTTTAATTATATTTGAAGTCTTGAATGATGATTAGTGTGGATTAGGTAATTTGGATTGGCACGTAGAAATCGCACGGAATTCCGATACTTTCCAACGCATTTTTCCAGTGCAGTGTCATTAAATGCAGCGAATATACAAGGTTGTTTGCGCATTGATTACATTCGTGCTGATGCCCATGTCTTTTCATCTTGTTTTGTTCCCAACCATTTACGGAGAAAATGGTGTACACAGAACTGGTATGTGTTGAGAAATATGGTGAAGACTGCGTGGCGCATTCCGTTGGTCCGCTTAGTCTGGTGCAGTGCCTGTCGCCCTCCACACCTACATGGTATCGAAGGGGTGTTTAGCACCTCTCCGTCCCTTGAGGATGGGGGATCACGATGGATGGAGATGCCAGGGGGCGAAAATGTCTATTGTGGTAGATAATCATGACACTATAGAAGAGGGAACAAAGCGCGAGGTATTTTAGTTCACCAGCCCCCTTTTCTCCGGTCATCGACCCCGGGAGTCGCTCGGCACTAGGGAGAGAGCGAGAGATGTGGAGGGGAGGAGGAGGAGGAGGAGGTGGTGGTGGTGGTGGTGGTGGTGGTGGTAGTGGTGGTGGGGGGAGAGGGAGGGGGAGGGGGAGGGGGAGGGGGATGAGGATGAGGGGAAGGAGAAGGAGGAGTGGAAGATGTAGTGGTGGTGGAGAGGAGAAGGTAGAGAGTGAAGAGGTAGGGAGGAGTAGGAAAAGGTGGAGGGAGAACTGGGAAAAGGAGGAGGGAGAGAAGGGGCACTGCATTTGTGGTGTGCAAGTAGTGTGATTTATACGGTGACCTGCGCTATGGTCGATACTTAACATGTGTGCAATGTCAGTCGTAGGGTAGATGGGGGCAGGCTGGCATTGATGGTGGCATAGCAGAGTAGACCCGCTCGAGAAGGGGCTTGTCACCCGGAACCTTGGACCCTAGCTCGGTGGCCTTGACTACTCCGAATAGGCTTAAAAAGAAGAAGAAAAAAATCCCTCTCCTCCAGCCCAGGTTATGCGCCGATGGTGTTTACAGCTTGGGTGATGTAGTGACTGTTGTGCTGTGCTGCTCTTCAGTCTCTTCCCCCCTTGCCTACTTAATAACATCACCTGCACATGCTACAAGTGGGAATCCGTGCAGAGAAACAGCTCGCCTTGGATACCACTCATTTCGCGCATGTTACACACTTGGCCGATCGATGACGTGGTGCTCTTGGGTACTTAGGGGAGAGCGGATTTTTTATTGCATTTGGATTTACTTTTTATTTATTTCTTATTTGGCGATGTGGTCTTGTTCCATGGATTAGCGCAGTATTGCCAAGGGACAACTTAGTGTAATGAAATGAGAAATGAGCCAGTCCTATCGGCAAGGGAAGGGGTTAGGGAGGGGAAGGGGCCAACAAGAGGAGGGGGAGGGGAGCAGGAACAAGTGTTTCTTGATGAACTTTGATTAATGTTATTAAAGGCTGGCAATGTCTAACACGTGTATCTGTGCCTTTGCCATTCCTCTGTTTAGGGTTCGTGAATGGAAAGAATAATTGGAAGTTTAACTCTGTTGGGATGTTTTTGATTTACAGATCACTTGTTAGTCAAATTTGACGACAATTTTTTAATAAAATACTCATCATAGATTGTTTGGCTGATTACAATTACCGAGTTCTAAGACTTAGGTTTGATTGACTTCAAAATTTGTTTGAGTTTTCATGATTATATTGATATGTTATTTAGCTGTCGTTTTGTGCAATGGCAAAGAATACGTATTATATTTGAGGATTTATGGAAGGTAGTTGACAAGCAGGTCATCTGAATAGTTCCATCTTCTTTGATTCAGCTGGATACTCAGAGAAAACGTGTAGACATTGGCGTGGTAGACTCAAACAAATCTCTGTCGCATCCGGACGAGATTCGTGTTCATTTTCAGTTGCCACAAAGGGTTCATATATCCAGATTGTGCGATTTATAATCCTTAGCCTTTTTATTTAAGAATCATTTAAACAGTATGTAAAAGTCAACCGTTGTATACATTTTATTTTTCCGGAAGCGTGATGCCTGAGTAGTTTTTCTTCGAACGGGAGAGCTAAAAACGAATTTAATATAAAACTTAGATACCAGGTACGCTACACTGTTTTTAACTTAAATGCACATGTCGGCAAAGAAACAGGTACGATCAACACACACGAGTAAGCGCACACACGCACACGCACACACACATACACACACACACACACACACACACACACACACACACACACACACACACACACACACACACACACACACACACACACACACATACATACATACATACATACACACACACACACACACACACACACACACACACACACACACACACACACACACACACACACACATACACACACACACACATACAATCACACACACACACATACAATCACACACACAAACACACACGCGCGCGCGCGCATACAAACACGCACGCACATACACACGCACATGCACGCATATGCATACACACGCACGCATATGCACACACACGCACGCATATGCAAACACACACACGCATTTGCACACACACGCACGCATATGCAAACACACACACATGCATATGCACACACGCACGCACGTACGCATATGCACACGCACGCATGCACATACACACGTACATACGCACATACACACGTACGTTCGCACATACACACGTACGTACGCACATACACACGCACGCGCACACATATACACGCACACGCACATACACACGCATGCACGGACATACACATACTCACACACGCGCGTGCGCGCGCACGCACATAGGTGCATGTACACAGGCACATGCACACAGACGCACACGCACACACACATGCACACACACATGCGCATACACATGCGCATACACATGCACATACACATACACATACACATACACATACACATACACATACGGATACGCATACACGTACACACATGCGCACACATACGCACACACATATGATGCATCTGCATTTGATTTGTGTTAGATATGTGTGCGTGTGTTCATGTATGGTTATATATTTATTTATTTATATATATATATTTTTTTTGAAAACCCGTTTCCCCGTAATACGGCATTTGATTTCTGAAATTTGAACGAGTACAGTTTTGTTCGAACCCAGTTATGTAGGTGGTTATTACCAGCTGACTGATGTGCTTTGATAAATGGTTGTTATTGGATAATAAAGACAATCTGATGCTGCCGCAGGCCACGTGCCTGCTATTCTTGAAGGTGATAGTTATTTAACATTTACTTAACGTGGTCGACCATGTCTTTAAGTGCAATTCAGAGAAAAAAAAAGGAAATAAAGTGAGTGCTTTCTATTTTTTCGAATATTTGTGTATCTGTATTTTTATGCCTTTATTTAAGGGATTTAGGTGTGAACTGTGAATGCAAATCAGAATAATTAACACTATTTTTTTCTCACTCTCTTTTCCTCTCCCTCTCTTCCCCTGCATCCCCTCCCTTTTTGAAGAACAAGCCGTGCTTGTGGTAAGCCTTTGATGGGAAGATTGTTTTTACTTTGGGTCGTAATCGTCATTATATGTTATCCGACTCACTGTAAAACGGAATTTTTCATCATTTTATTAAATCCACTACGAAATTATTGGTATTTTTGTTATCGTCGGTATCATCGCAACCGTCATCCATAAATGTCTTTGATTAATTTATTTCAAATTTAGATTTTATGAAATTAATTTGAAGGCTTCCGAATTGTTACGTCCTTTAAAATTAGTTTGCTATTTCATTGTCTGAGGAAAAGGAGGAGGAGAAGGAGAAGGAAGAGAGGAGGAGGAAGAGGAGCAAGAGCAGGAGCATAAGGTATGCGGACTTATCTGCCAAGTCATTCAGTTCGCCGTCTTTAGTAATGAGGTTTTAGGTCGTGGCCAGTGAACGTCTTGGATGAGAGCGATGGTGATGGTTCCCCTTCTTAAACTTTTCCTCCATGGTCTTCTCGCCTTCACCTCTCTCCCTCCCTCCCTTCCTCCCTCCCTCCCTCCTGTCCACTATCCTCTCTCCCCTCTCCCCTCTCCCCTCTCCCCTCTCCCCTCTCCCCCTCCTCTCTCTCTCTCTCCCTCTCTCTCCCTCTCTCTCTCTCTCTCTCCCTCTCTCTCTCTCTCTCTCCCTCTCTCTCTCTCCCTCTCTCTCCCTCTCCCTCTCTCCCTCTTCCTCTCTCTCCTCCTCTCTCTCTCTCTCCCTCCCTCTCCCCTCTCCCCTCTCTCTCCTCTCCTCCCTCTCCCCTCTCTCCCCTCCCCCCC
>NW_028234404.1:14376260-14378760 GCF_977035675.1 Penaeus japonicus | reverse complement strand
CTCCCCCATATCCCCCACCCTGGCCTACACGCATACACACTCACATGCCCACGCACTTACACTTTCAAAATACTCCCACATTCGATACTTTCGCAACACGCACGCCAACTTGATTGAATACCAATACGTAATATCAACGTAAATGCTGACTCTCTCACACGCACGCACATACGCACATACGAACGAGTTAGTACCGTACCAACGCGGGATCCGTAGTCTACTTACTATCTTACGCGATTTACCAGTCCTCTGCTTCCGGTGATGAAGTGTATCGCGTGTGCTGCGTCGCTCATGTGATCTAGGAAGACGCATGCTCCTTGACTATTAGGTGCGAGTTGCGTGCGAAAGGTAGGATGTAGCGGGGAATGCTGATGGAGATGGGGCGGAAAGATGATGCTGGTGTTGATGATAATGATAAGGTTGGGAGATTATGATTGGAATGGTGATCATGATGATGGTGGTGATGAGTTTATTGATGGAAAATTGTGATCGTAATGGTGATGTTGATGACAATGGTAATGGAAAAAATAATTAGTAAGAAAGGGATTCGAAAGACACGAACGATAAGAAGTTCGGCAGAGGGGGGTAGTAAGGAAGGTGTTGGCGCTGGTGTTACAGGTACTTGCGCTCTACCTGGCCTGGTAATTCCATTATCACACAACGAATCATTTCACCTATCGAACATGATCAGCCGTTTGAATTGTCATGTACGATCACTTTTGTTTTGTCACGAGTGTTCGTGGTCGTGCGCCGTTGCTTGCCATTTACGTTTAAGCAAGAGAGCCGGAAGTGGGGCTTTGCCTTTGTTGCCATGCTCGTATTATTCCCATTTTATGAGAGATTGAGGTAATAAGATGAAGATTTAAGAGAAGTTAGCGAGGAATTATGATCAGGAAGCGCTCGGTGGCGTTAGGAGATGTGTTGCCAGGCGCCCACACGCCGACGACATATTGTGCTGCCAAGCAATTAGTTCCCACATGCTTAGAAAAAGAAGAAAATGCAGAATAGTGGTCCTTTTTTTATTTTCATGTTCTTCATACTCTCTTTTTACATTTATTTATCTATCCATCTCTGTCTCGCTCTCTCTCTCTCTCTCTTTCGATCAGTCTATCTGTTTCAATGCATCCCTCTCCCTGTTTCTCCATTTATTTTTTCCTTTATATGTATCTCGCTTTCTCACTCACCAATTAAGTGACAGGCCGAATAAGGCGGTAGGTGTACCCGGTTTTATTTACTTATATGGTTAACGTCCTAAGTGTAAAGAGTGCCAAGATATGCAGTTGAGACATACAAAGCTGACTGGGAAATAGCTTTGACGGCACTTGCACTGAGACATGCCGTATGAGAATGGCCAAACATTTAAGTGGTGGGCAGAGGAAAATGAGGCTCCAAGGAATTGTTGACGTGAGTTTTTTTTTTCGAGGGAGTTAGATGAGAGTTTGATAGAGCGAGCTAGAAGGGCTTTTAGAAAACGTTTGCACTTCTTTACATTTCTGATTATTTTTATATGCTTTGGAACATTAGATATTGTTTAATTTCTGGTCAGAGATTGCCTTGAGGTAATTCCTTTTATCTTATCCGCATACCGAGATGAGAAACATAGCAGTATTAATGGTGGAAGCGCTGCATTTTAAATATGAATTTGATCTCACAAAGTCTGTAGTTTAGTGTTTGTGGAAATTGACACGGATGGGCGTTGTTTCCTGCGCCGATCATCCCACTCTTCTCGTTTCCCGGAATTTCTGCGGCTGGCATTCATTGTTTTGCTTTCATTTTCATTCAGACCCACGCAAAGTCTCCGCCACGAACACAAGGGGCGTAATGGCTTTCGCACGCGGAGAATTGGACTGTAGTGATCATTGAGACGTGACACTAAGCACGTGCTTTTCTCTAATCGCACGTGCGCGAGCGAGCTGGGATTTTGTGTGGGTGTATCGCGCATTAGATCCTGGTCATGGGTGTGGTCCCCTGCCCCCCTCCACTCCCCCCACCCTCTACCCTTCAGATCCACAGAGGGAGGGGGACCTGTGGTAGGGATAGGATGGGGCTGAAGCTACAAAACGTCCAACCATATCCAGTTTTTACCCCAACACGGAGCTTAAGGGGGAATCGTTGTTTGATGGAAGGAGGAAAAGGGGGGAACTTTGCCACCCGTTAATGAGCAACGATTCCCCCAGCCAGTGTCCCCGCCTTCTTCCCCACACCCACCCACCACCTTCCCCCGCCTACGCCGCCATCAACGCCAACGCAGCCAAGGTTGTGCGAGGTCGACATTGCTCTTTACTTTACGTCACCGAACACCTGCTCTTACTTGCCGCCCCTCCCTTCCCCCCATCCCCTTCTCCTTTCTCTCTCTCTCTCTCTCTCTCTCTCTCTCTCTCTCTCTCTCTCTCTCTCTCTCTCTCTCTCTCTCTCTCTCTCTCTCTCTCTCTCTCTCTCTCTCTCTCTCTCTCTCTCTCTCTCTCTCTCTCTCTCTCTAGAAGCATAGCCAGTTTGGATA
>NW_028234404.1:14361260-14363760 GCF_977035675.1 Penaeus japonicus | reverse complement strand
ATATATATATATATATATATATATATATATATATATAATGTATAAATAAAACCAATATACTATTACTTAGAAATATATTGTGAATGTTTTCCTGTAATTTTCTTTGACAAGTCAAAAAGTAAGTTTTGTGCATGTAATTTGATGTAGTATGCTGAAATATGATTACTGTTTAGTAACGTGATTACTGAATAGAAATTATTTTTTGTTTTGTGCTTTGTGTCATATTTCTATACCAGTTTGATATACCCGAAAATATGATTAAAAACTAATTGGAAATGTAAAATACATGAAGAACTCCAAATTATGCCAAGAATTTCATTTTAATCAGTGGCATATTTAGAATTTGATAATTAAAAAGAAGAAAGGTAAAAAAATACAGTGAATTCGTATTCATACCTCACGGAGGAACCTTGATATTCAGCCATTTTTCATATGGCATGTATACGAATCAATACCGGGATTTTGCCTTAAGAAAAAAATCCTTGTTAATTTACTTGCTTACTTATTCACACACACACACGCACACACACACACGTACACACACACACACACACACACGTACACACACACACACACACACACACACACACACGCACACGCACACGCACACGCACACGCACATGCACACACACACACACACACACACACACACACACCCACACACCACACCACACTCACACCCACACACTCACACACACACACAAACATACAAACACACCCACACCACACACACACACACACACACACACACACACACACACACTCACACACACACACACTCACACACACACACACACACACACACACACACACACACACACACACACACACACACACACACACACACACACACACACACACACACACACACACATACATACACATACACACATACTTACACATTCACATACACATACACATACACATACACATACACACACATACAAATACACACACACATACATACACATGCACATGCACACACACTCAAACTCACTCACAAAAATCCTATACGTGTTAAAGACTGATTAGAAGCGCGCATTATCTGAGAGGATTGTCTTAGTTTGGATCATTGCTAAATTTTCTCTAAATTGGTAAAATATGTAAAGTTTGCAATGTATATTTAACTTGCAATTAATTGAGTGGAAAATCCGTTTCATTTCTCGTGGCTGCATGCTTACACTTATACATTTATACTTACACTTAATTGACCATACTTATACTTGTTATTTGCTACATAGACCGTCTGTTATCGCGTAACTTTAAGAGCCACACTTGTCATTCAAAACGTTGTTATTTTAAAGAAATGGAGTCGATCATTTATAGTCTTTTCACTATCATTGACACCTGTGCCGCTGAGCTCGAACCTGCCGGGCAATGGTAAATCATCCAATGGGTTAACATTGGCAGGTGTCAGAATGTGGCGACAAACTCAGAACCAAAATTACAATAAGAAAAAAAGAAAGAAAGAAAGAACTGCACAAGTACACGCTCACATTTTTAGTTTCGGTCTTCATGAATGACAGGGCACGCTCCGCTCCGCTATCTTTAGGAATCATCGTAAAAATTTGTAAAGAGTGACTAGAAACGAGGAGATGAAGGGAATAGTAAAAAAAAAATATAAAGATGAGTTAACAATATAGAAATAGAGTTGGAGTCAATTATTGCCTGTTGATAATAGACTGTGTTCTCCCTCTTTGTTCTGGTTGGCAACATGTTGAATATCTTGTTTTTAGTATCATTGTATACTTTTATTGGATATCTATAGTTGTTCTATTTGATATTATTGATTATATTATTTGTTTTCGCTATTTATAGACACTATTTTTACCGTGTTTGCTTCGCCTTTTGCTGTATTTTTTACTAGTTCTTTATAAATTTGTTATGTTATCTGTATGAGATGATAATTAATTTTGATATTTCTATTATTTATTACTTTAGTTTTTGGTTTGGATGAACTTTAGATTTAGAATATGCTTGTTATCAATAGATATCCTGTAATTATGTATAAGATATATAGATATGATAAAAATCAATTAAGGACATTTTCTTAATTACAATTCAGAGGAAAAAAGCGAGACACGATAAACCCCATCCACAAACATAAATCAACGATAATAATAAATAAACGAACAGAAAGGTGTCTGTCTTGTGTTGTAATTCATTGGGTGCATTTGTGCGAGGACCTTTGTCTACATCTTGTTGATCAGAGGCTGTTTGAAGAGCAGTCGGCGCAGATTTTAGCCGTTTTGCTGTCAGTGGCATAGTATGTAAAGTAATAACATGGCGGACTCGTCATTATTATAATGATTATCATTATCGTATTATTAGAATGGAAATTATTGTTATTGTGGTGATGATAATGATTGCTATTATTGTAGTGTTAATAATGTTATATGTTGAACATTTTCAGTAAAGTTTCTGTCTAGTGATTGAATCAAACGAGAGGCTCCTTCAGTAGTATTTTATTTTTCCCTGTGACTGGGAGTTAGTTGTAATT
>NW_028234404.1:14346260-14351260 GCF_977035675.1 Penaeus japonicus | reverse complement strand
TATTCTTCCTCCTGTTTTTTCCCTCTACCTCCTCCCTCGCCCCCCCCCCCTTTTTTTTCTCCTCCACCTCTTTCGTCTCCTTTTCTTTCACCTCCTTCTCCTCCTCCTTCTCCTCCTCCACCTTCTCCTCCTTTTCCTCCACCTCCTCCTCCTCTTCCTCTTCTTCCTCCTCTTCCTCATCCTTCTCCTCTTTCGTCTCCTTTTTTCTCTTCTTCCTTCTTCTTCTTCTTCTTCTTCTTCTTCTTCTTCTTCTTCTTCTTCTTCTTTCCCCTCCTTTCCTCCTCTTCCTTCTCTTCCTTCTCTTCCACCTCCCTCCTCCTCTTCCTCCTCTTTCGTCTCCTCTTTTTCTCTTCTTCCTTCTTCTTCTTCTTCTTCTTCTTCTTCTTCTTCTTCTTCTTCTTCTTCTTCTTCTTTCCCCTCCTTTCCCCCTCTTCCTTCTCTCTCCCTCCCTCTACCTCCCTCTTCCTCTTCCTCCTCCTTCTCCTCCTCTCCCCCTTCCTCCTCTCTTCCCTCTCCTTCTCTTCCTCTTCCCCTCCTCCTCTCCTCTTCCCCTCTCCTCCTCTTCCCTCTCCCTCCTCTCCTTCTCCTCCTCCCCCCTCCTCCTCCTCTTCCTCTTCCCAGTCCTCCTCCTCCTCCTCTTCCTCTTCCCACTCCTCCTCCTCCTCCTCCTCTGCCCACTCCTCCTCCTCCTCTGCCCACTCCTCCTCCTCCTCTTCCCACTCCTCCTCCTCCTCTTCCCACCCCTCCTCCTCCTCTTCCCACTCCTCCTCCTCCTCCTCCTCCTTCTCCTTCTCCTTTTCCTCCTCTTCCTCCTCCTTCTTTTCCTCCTTTTCCTCTTTCCCCACCTCCCCATCTCCGAAATAATTTCCAATTCCAGCTTGTGAGCATCAGTCCCTCTGTCGTTTCCTTTATCCATTTTTACACCACAGAGGATTCGCGGTTGATACGCGCTCCGAGACGTCGCCAAAGTAGACTTTCTGTCCAGCTTAAACAACCTTGGCTTTACGGCTCAGTCTTTGAGGAGAGTCTGGATTTGACGGCTCGGAGAGAGTCTTCAAAGTGGTCGCATTAGTTTTCGTTTTAGGTTGGCTCTCTCTTTCTCTTCCTTGTTTTTAAAAAAATATTTTCGTCTTAGATTTTCTTTTGCATTTATCTTTCTTTTCTTTTAATTTTATTTTATTTTCTGTGCGCGCGAATGTGTGTGTGTGTGTGTGTGTGTGTGTGTGTGTGTGTGTGTGTGTGTGTGTGTGTGTGTGTGTGTGTGTGTGTGTGTGTGTGTGTGTGTGCGCGCGTGTGCGCGCGCGCGCTCGTGTGCGTGTGCATGTGCGTGTGCGTGTGTATATATGTATGTATGTATATATGAATGTATGTATGTGTATATGTTTGTCTGTGCGTGTGTGTGCGCGCGCGCATGCGCTTGTGTACGTGTGTGTGTGTGTGTATGTATGTATGTATGTATGTATGTATGTGTATATGTGTATGTGTAAGAGATATGTTTTTCTTTTCTCTCCAGCTTCCTTCCTTTTAGCTAACTGCCTGAATTATTAGAGTTACTATTGCCTTTCCATTTCCTTTTACATTGTCTTTTTCGTGTCACTAATCCGTACTCTTTGTGTTATTTTGTGTTTGATGTTAACTTGATTTGAAACTTGGTAATGGGTGTGTTTATATCTTTGTTTATATGTCAGTAGTTTACTGCCTGTTGAATTGCAAAAAAACCCTCGGCAATCAGATATGATCTAACCATCGCTTTAGTTGCTATGTGAACAACCACCCTCCCCCAACAAGGAAACAAATTGCAAGATATAGAGTACATGTGCAATGTGTAAACACAGTGTACAGATACAACATACATTTCTTTGAAAAACGAGAGCCATAGACGTTGCATTATTACCTCGCATAGATCATCAGTTAAGCTAGGACAGAAAGGAAGAAAAGAAAAGAAAAGGAAAGGAAAGGAAATAAATAGGAATATGGTAATGTGTTTCAGATTCTGATAATAAGATTGTTAACATTCAACCTGCGGTAATAATGAAAATAAATCAGTATGAGTGAGGGAATCCTTTGTCCAGCAAATATATAAAAATACCCAAGTATTTTGTTTAATCTGTTAATATATGATAATGTTTGCGTTTTGATGATAAAGATATAAATGTCATCATTTTAATTATTACCATTATGTATGTTATTATTATGTAGTTATTATTATTATTATTATCATAATCATCATCATCATCATCATCATCATCATCTTCAAATAATGATAACATGATTGTAACATTAAGAATAACCCAAAATTCCTTTACTTTCAGGTAAGTACCATGGACAAGATGTGTTAACCCAGGGAGATGGTGACATCTGGCAAGGAGCAGACCTGGTAAGAGCAAGTACCTTCTCGTCAGTAACGGGACTAATTATAGAGCTATTGGGTATCGTTATTTGAGTACAGAATGTTTCGAAAAGTCCGTGCTCAGGTGATCTCTCATGACAACAAAGGGAACTTTTAATGGGGCGCGTGCTTGCGTCCCCTCCTGTCCTATGATTTATGCTCTGAACGGGAATGTTCATGACTTCTGATGTTAGGGTGTGTGCGTTCGTGTGTGCGTTCATCTGTGCGTAGGAGTCTCTGTCTGGGGTTTAGCAGTAACAGCGACAGCAGTAGTTCATTTTTTTGCCGGTCATACAGGAATGAACAACATATATTTGTGTGTGTTTGCTTGTTTGTTTGTTCTATTATTATTTATATATTTCCAAACAACTTTAAGGGTTATACTAAAATAACCAAGAAAAAGAAAGTAAACGAAAGTCGTTATCATAAAGAATGTTAAAACACTTTTTGTGGGTATCTGGCAAAGATAAACAAGAAATTCTTTAAGATATGAATGAGTGAGGTGTGAGTGTGTGTGTGTGTATGCAAGTTAATAGCTTTATTAGTGCGTGTAACGAGCAGTTGGCACAAAAGAGACGTATTATACACAAGCAGTAATTGGCGTGTGTGTGTGTGTTCGTATGTACTTGTGGCAGTGAGTGCGGTAGGAGTCATGCAATCCCTTCCTGGTGAGTGAGCTTGGTGCCCGTCCGGGTCAGACGCTGCCAGCACCATTTTACTCACTAAATCATTATTAAAGTCTGGGAGATAGCGGCATCCTTCAGATCCTGGAGGAGAAAAACTCCCTGACTGCCAAGTTTGTAGGAATCTGCAGCCCGTTCTCAGAAGACGGCCTCCGCGTGGCCTTCTGGACTTGCTACTCTTCCCTGAGCTGTTGTTTGCCCCTCCCTCTCCCTCTCCCTCTCCCTCTCCCTCTCCCTCTCCCTCTCCCTCTCCCTCTCCCTCTCCCTCTCCCTCTCCCTCTCCATCCCCCCCTCCCTTTCCCTTTTCTCCTCCTCCTTCTCTCTCTCCTCTCCTCTCTTCCCCTCTTCTTCCCTCTCTCTTCCCAGACCCACTCCCACTCCCGCCCTCCTCCTTTTCTCTTTCTCCTTTTTCCTGTTTTTTTCTAATTCTCTCCCTCCCTTTCTTCTCTTGAGTTCCCTCTCTTTCTCCCTCCTCCCTCACCAAACACAATGAATGAGAACCACTTTTTCTCGTCTTATTGGGGGAGGTGTTTAACGGAGGCGAAGGGAGGAGAGAGGGAGACGACGACGACACCAGCGACGACACCAGCTCCTGCTACCCGGAGATGCGAACACGACACGCTAGGCCGAGGAAAGTATGTGTGCATACACTTGGCGCGGCTTAGATGTTTTGAAAGTTTTTTTTTTTTCTTTTTCTTCACTCCCCTCCCCCCACACTTCCCTCTCTCGCTCTCTTCCCTTTGCATGAGTTCAAGGAGAGCATGAATGGAGGAATGCAAATGGGGGAAGAGTGAGAGAAAGATGTAGACGGATGGACAGGCAGGCAACCAGACAGACAGACAGACAGACAGACAGACAGACAGACAGACAGACAGACAGACAGACAGACAGACAGTCTGTCTATTTGTTAGTCTAACGCATACAATTCAAGCGACAGCAAGAAACTGGGTGAACGAAGGACTGAGAGTGACTATGCGACAGACACAAACGAATAGAACAACAGACAGACAGACAGATATATACACAGACACAGACAGACATAGACAGCCAGCGCACGTGCGTGGCTTCGCGCCGAGCGAACTTGAACAAGCGAGTGGCAGAACCCAGTGTACGTTGCAGGCCACGAGGAAATCCGTGTTCACGCTGCATCACATTATCGGGCGGGGCCACAGCCTGCATCTCTTGTGCGCGGGCTGGGGCTGTGCTGGCACCAAAGGGGCGATGGCTCCTCCTCCTCTTCCTCCTCTTGTTTTTGCCGTCGTCTCCGTACCCTGGGCTGCCCGAGGGTGCCCATAACCAGGCTGGAGGAGCCGACCATATGCTGCCGCGGGTGGAGCCAGGTGATGATGACTTGGCCTGATAAAGGGCTTAGAAATGTTGTCCCGAGGTGCTTGAAGGACCCGAGTACCAGGTGATGTGCTAGACGCACTTATGCCCACCGACTGGAGGGGCGGTTTTACCGCGCTGCCCTGGATTGTATTAGTTAGAGTTGACCGAGTAACATGACAAGCACGTGTGATCTTTCTCCGCTGCGCTTACTCCCCGCCCTCTCTTTCTCTTGCCTCCCTCTCGCCGCTGGGCCTCCCCTCTTCGTCCGTCCCCCTCTTCTCTCCCTTCCACTCGCCACTCCATTGGAGGACCTTCATCCTCCCATCTCTCCTTCCCTTTCTCTCTCCTTTCTCACATTGTCTACCATTCATCCTTCACTCTCCTCGTTTCTCTATGTTGGTTCTTTTCTCCAGTGTCCTCGATTCCCTCTCTTTTTTAATCCAGTTACTCCGCTGCCCCACGCCTCCCTCCCTCCGTCTCTTAATGATAAAATAGTTTCGCTCTATCAATCTGCTACTTTCTCTGTTACTTGCTTTCCAGTTTTCTCTCACGCACACGCACATGCACGCACGCATACATAAGGACGTACAGTCAAACAT
>NW_028234404.1:14338760-14343760 GCF_977035675.1 Penaeus japonicus | reverse complement strand
ATGTATATATATGCATATACTTATATTGTATGTATATATATGCATATATAATTGTATGTAATATATTGTATATATATATTGTATATATATTGTATATATATATATATATATTGTATATAAATATATATTGTATGTATATATATATATATATATATTGTATATAAATATATATTGTATGTATATATATATATATATATATATATATATAATATATATATATTGTATATAGATATATATTGTATGTATATATATATTGTATATAAATATATATTGTATGTATATATATATTGTATATAAATATATATTGTATGTATATATATATATTGTATATAAATATATATTGTATGTATATATATATATATTGTATATAAATATATATTGTATGTATATATATATGTATATATATGTATATATGTATATATATGGATATGTATGTATGTATATATATACATATATATTTGTATATATATGTATATATATGTATGTATGCATGTGTGTATATATACATATATATATATGTATATGTGTAATATATATATATATATATATATTTTGTATGTATGCATATATATATACATATATATACATATATCTATATGTATATATATACACTTATGTATATGTATATATATACATATACATATACATATATGTGTATAGATATATATATAGATATATGTATATATATATATATATATACATACGTACATATATATATATATATATATATATATATTTATATATATGAATATATGTCTGTATGTAAATATATGTATATATATAAATATATATATGTATATATATAAATATATGTATATAAATAGATATATGTATATATACATATATGTATATATATAAATATATGCATATATATAGATATATGTATATATAATAGATATATGTATATAAATATATATATATAAATATATATATATACATACATACATATAAATATATGCGTATATGTATATATATATAATGTGTGTGTGTGTATGTATGTATATATATATATTTATATACATATACACAGTATATATATATGTATATGTATATATATGTATATATATGTATATGTATATTTATATATATATATGTATATATATGTATATATATGTATATTATACATATGTATATGTATACATATGTGTATATATATAAATATATACTTTTATATATAAATATATGTATGTATAAAGATATATGTTTATATATAAATATATGTATATATATAGATATATGTATATATATAAATATATGTGTATATATATAAATATGTATATATATAAATATATGTATACATATAAATATATGTATATATATATTGTATATATATATTATATATACATATATTTATATATATATATATCTATTGTATATATATATTATATATACATATATTTATATATATACACATCTATTTATCTATCTATCTATTTATATATATGTATATGTATACATATATATGTATATGTATGTATACATATATTATATACATACATATATATGTCTATATGTATATATATTTATTTATATATAGATATATTTATATATATACATATATATATATATACAGATATATATGTATATGTATTTATATATATATATATATATATATATATATATATATATATATATATATATATATATATATGCGTTTTATGTATGCAATAGCTAAATGCATCCATATATATAATATACAGATACGTACATATATCTTTATCGCTATCCTTTTTTATGTATTCTTCTATCTCATTTCTTCATTCCCGCCATCCACCCTTTTCTCCTCCTGCCCCTCCTCCTCTCTGCCATCTTACCTCCCTCAGCCTTCCCCTCCGTCACGGTGCGGACGCGAGGGCAGACATGGCCCCGCAAACCCAGCCGCGCATGATCTAGATCGTCTATTTCACGGGAAGATGAGCCTTTATGTTCGAGGTACAAAACCCGAGCATGATGTTGCGAGGTGCAGTGTCCGGCGAGGTGTTCGGGGAAGGAAGGAGGGAGGGAGGGTGGGTTGGCGGGCGGGCCAGTGGGTCGGCGAAGGGTGGGTGAGGGATGGGCGAAGAGGTGAGCAGGGGTAGTTGAGCAGACAGGAGAAGGCGGGAAGGAGGGGCAGGCGGGGAGGGGGTGTGGGAGACCGGACGCAGCCTGCTGGGAAAACCCCCGGGAAGGCTTGTGCCGTCGCCCCCTCTCCTTTGTGCCCCCTCCCCCCCTCCTGCACCCTCTCTCGCCTCACCCCTTGCAAGTACCTGCATGCTTATGTTGGCCTCCACGACGCGGCCTCGCCTATCTGCCTGCCTGTCTGCCTCCTTGTTTTGCCTGTTGCCTCTGACTCGGGCCGTCAAGTAGACGTTGCGGGGAGATTAGGATGCCACGCACGCAACGCACGACCGCACTTATCTCTCTCTATCTATATACCTATCTCTATCTGTCTATCTATTTCTGTTTATTAATTAATTAATTGAATAATTGATTTACTTATTTCCCTCTATCCCACCCCTCCATCTAATCCTCTATTCCTTCATTTTTACACACAAAAATATTGCTACGTAGGAAAAAAAAGTCGAAGAAAAGAAAGAAAGAAAGAAGGGAAAAAAGCGGAAAAGATCCCGAGCCTACTCCGTCCTTTGAGTCAGAGTTTTGTCACGATACGGATGATTAAGTCGTCGAATGGCGAAATCCCGCGTGTATTTATTTAAGGGAAGGAATGATTGTAATAAGTAAGTGATATTGGATATGTTGGGGGGGGGGGATCCGGGTGGGGGCGGGCAATCTGAGTAAAGATGGATCATAGAGACGTAATGATACAGGTTATGATTAGATAGTTATTATCGGGTTTTATCCTCGTGTATTTTGGCTCTTTTGGCTCTCCACTGCTATCGTTATCTTTGCTTGATCAATTGCTATTTTCATCTGCTTTTGTTTCCTATCTCTTCTTCTTTTACCAAAGCGCTATTCTCTGAGAATTATTTTTTTTTTCTTCAAAGCTGTGTGTGCAGACTCATCGCTTGTGTCTGTGATGATTAGTCCATCCACGGTCTAGTGAATCTACCCCCGCCCCCATTTTTTCCTCGTTTCTTATTGGTCTGAAGCAGTGTGGACTGGGCGACGTGTCAGTGACATGTCATAAGTTGTCGTTAGGGTCGCAGGCGTCGTCGTTCTCGCTCTTTCGCCGCCTGAATTTCGGCTCAATCATTGTCTTTAAACGATGACGGCGGCGGGAGCGCGGGGTGGCGGTGGCGGCGATGACGGCGGCGATGACGGCGGCGCCGAAGTTTGCGTACTGAAAACTGCTCAATACGATGGTTATTTTGCATTCTTTCACATTATTAACATTATATACATTGCTGTTTATTGTTCGTAGGTTACTCGTTTTGATATTTCTTTATTTCGTGAATGATAAAGCGATCATTTATTCGGACAACGAGTATTGCTTGTGTATTACAGGACTTTGACTTGTGATTTTGTTCAATGTCTGTTTTGCTACGTTTTGGCTGTCCGTTAGAATTGAAGTATGTTAAGCTTATCATTTCACCCGGAGAGTGAAATGGTAAGCTTAACGTTCTTAATCATGCAGGGATTATGATAATGGCACTCGGTATAGAACACTGTAGGAGATTGAGAAGCATGTTTGTCTTTTATCACAACCTTGCTAAAAAAAACTCTTAATCAGTGAAATCGTTTTGAAAGATATATATATATATATATATATATATATATATATATATAATATTTATATATTTGTATATTTATATATTTATATAGAGAAAACAATATTTTTTATCATGGAAATTATATACATTATATGTATATGATTTGAATCTATTTCTAACCGGATTGTGATCGGAATAACTTTTATCTATTAAGAATTCACATTTCATGCGAAATGGGTTTCCCGATTAAGTCGAGTCCTAATCAGACGCCATTCAGTCATCGAATACCGTTTCCAGGCAGGCGTAACGACCATCATATGCCGGCCAGACCCCGCAATAATGATCGCAATTAAGCACTATCCCACGACCATCCCGCCCAAGGTCACCGCCGGAGTCCTTTCAGTCGCAAAACACCTTGGCGTCACCAGAACACGCAACCACAGGGACAGTTTTAGGATACTGATGTAAAAAAGACGTCACACTACTTTGCCTTGAGATGTCCCCTCAACCTCCCTCCAGTCCAGCCCCCACAGCGAACGCCAGTGCCGCGTCGGGCCGCGCCTCCAAGTGGCATTGCATTTGCCATGAAGCAATTGCCGCCCCCCCTCGATGCGAAACCGGCCTTCCAGGAAAGAATCAGAATTCAGCGCGACTGCAACCGCACCTGCAATCGGCCAGTGCAGCGTGCAGCGTCGGCGGGCGGGGGCAATCACAGCGTCGAACCGGAAGTGGGAGTGGTGGAGAGACGTGATTACGGCTGCTTTTTGTGTGAGCGTCAGACTGTGGCATGGCATCTCCCTCGTTCACCGCATGCAGGCTGTAAAGTATTCCCGGTCCAGACACTCCGGGTCGAGGCCCTTTTTGCGACACCTCCCCGCCATATGAGTCGTCAACCATTAGGCTTTGTTTCCTTTTAATACATTTGCTCAGGCCATTGGCGATTGTATCAACTGACGCAATATTTCTCTGAAAAACACTGCTGTATCATTCCTTTTACTGCTTCGCATTTATTCTATACTGCTCAACATTTTACCAGGTCTCTGTTTTGGTAGCTGGTTACATGATATAAATACTAGATCACCTGTCTATACAACACAGCTACGTAAGAGCTAGCCCCTCCATGCAAATCTTCAGACGTGCATGACCAGTGGTATTCAAATTCGCTTTTAAGCGTCAGTAAATGTGAGCCTTATTCGGTGCATATGCATAAGTTAGTTAATACGTCAGTCATTATGAGGTGCTTGTCCTGTAAGTGATGTTTCAAATTTCTCTTATTCTTCTGCGATCCAAGAAACCTAGACATTCTCCACATTAAATGACCGTCTTACATGCCTGGCGTTTGTGTAACAT
>NW_028234404.1:14323760-14328760 GCF_977035675.1 Penaeus japonicus | reverse complement strand
CTGTGCTTTGAAGAACTAATCTTTGAATAGGCTTCTGTAAGACATTGACTGTTGACATTACCAAGGGAACTATCTGGCCCGCGTATAAAGGATGTCTTGGAATCCAGAATCAAAAGTCCTGAATGAAAAATAATCACTAACAACAAGGGCGAATGTCCTTCGAGTCCTATACTCAACCATCGGTGAACGCAAAAAGAATGAGGAAAACCCGATTCGACAGTGCAAAAGAATCCCTCAAATAAGCAAGCAACGTTTCCAAGTCGGTAAATGTTTTGGGGTGCCTGCACTTCTTGGCAACGTTTGTGGCACCTGGGGGGCGTGGCTGACGGGTTACAGCCCCTCCCGGATGCCCGCCGTCCACACGCCACCTCTCGCTCCCGGATACCTGGCCGCTGGTGCTACTATATCTTGGGCAACGCTCAGGTACGACCACAGTCCCGCTCCACCTGCAGTCTCGCTACCACGTCTCTGGTGTGTGTGTATGCGTGTATGTGCTGAAGTGCTCCCGTATTGTGTGGACACAGTGGAACGAGTGCCACAGTACCTTTCGGGAGGAGCCTTGTTGAGAGTGCCACGTCGCCGCAGGTGTGTCGATTCCGGCGACGACCAGCGACGAGAAATTGTGCTTTGAGATATCTCGATAAGGCGCCCATTGGACTTAATGATGCGGATAGTGGGTGTCGCATGGTGCGTGTATGTCTGTGTGTGAGCGTGTGTGTGGGGTGCGTGTTATACCACATGGGGGCGGGTGGCCACGCAGAGCGTAGGTGGACGTAGTCGTGTGTACGCCGCTCTGCCCCTCCCGCTCGTTCATTCATGCGCCACTACCTAACGCGGTGACTCCTCGTGTCTCGTCTCCCTTCTCAACACCACCTTCCTCCCATCCCTCAGTGCTCAAGTATGCTGACACGTGTGGAAATCCAATAGTGTGAATTCAACTCCAATGTATCTGTTAGACGAAGTGTGATAAGTGTTCCTCTTGGCCTGTTTAAAGCAAGTAAGTCGAGATAAAAGACTTAGTGAGACATTTGAAGAATTCCATAACCATCGCTACTGGAATGCCGACGAACGAAGAGTAGGTGGTAGCGTGTGCAGACAGTTTATTGGGTGTGATGGGCGTGTGGGTAGTGCTTTTGGTCGCCCGTGTGTAGTGACATTTCTCTCGTAGGATTATGTCAGGTGGAGGATAAATTGGACACTGCGTGCTGTGTAGTGTGAAGTTAGTTAATTACGTTTCCAAATGAAAACGTTAATTGTGCAGGGTATGTGGAGTATCCGATGGGTGGAGCTTGTGTGCGAGATGTCACAGTTATAGTGACGTCACTAATGACGTCACGGCGGGCCCCGGGTGGCAAGGCCGCGCGCAACGTTCCAGGGGCCTGACGCTCCACATCCGCCAACCGAGGACAACGTACCAGTCCTCACCCACGACCCTCGCTTAGCTACACTTTTTCTACCACGCCGCCACTTTCCTCCCTTAAATATTTAGTCGCTCTTGGTTCCCTTGGTGTCCTGCATCCCTGGCCCACGCGCGCGCTGCCAGGGGAACACCCCGTTTTGTGCAAGGTGGCACCAAGCAACCTTTTTTTCTTTTTCTTTTTTTTTCTTTTTTTTCACTTTGAAAATTATGACACGGACTGTTATCATCTTACATTTTCTTTCTTAATGCTTAGTCTGCGCTCGGGGAGTTGCTCGTCCAGTGAGATTAGAGATAAATGGTCCTTGCGCGTACAAGTAGATATGAGCTGGGGCTTTACCTGAGATGTGACTGGCATATGCCACTCCTTGCTAGTGTGAGTTAAGAGGTCCCGTGTTATGGCCAGGTGCGGAAGGAATCCTTTTCCCTTATTAGACAGTTATTTTATTTTGTCTCGTTCGCTTGTGATATATTAAACATGTCGAGGTATTTTATAATATGTTTGTATACTTTTTATTTTTTCGTGTTCAACTTCTGTTAGTATTTTTTTTTACGTGATTGCATGTTGGTGATTCGGTAAAATGAGTAAAGCAAAGTGAAAGTCGGATGAGTTGAGGAAACTTCTAGAATTTGCTTGACAGGCTCATTATCGGTGCCAGGAATGTGTTGCTTCGCAGGCACGTGCCATGCCAGCCAGCTGTAGTGACGTCACTCATGATGTCATGACTGGGGACGCCTTGTATCCTCTCTTCTCTCTCTTTCTATCTTTCCGACTTTCCTTTTCTCTTTATTTCCTTGTATTCTTTAACTTTTTCCCTTGATTCTTTTCTATCCTATTTCTCGCTGTTACTCCTGGTCTGCTCCCATTTCTTTTCTTTGATGTGTTCTCTGTTCTTTTTCTCTTCCTTTTCCATTTGTTTTTCACCTTCCTCTCTAAACCTCTTCCGTCCCTCCTTTGACTTAAAGTCTGAATGCTGCATGAGGCACTAAACAGATTTGTTATTTATTCTTGAGAGTCAGTTGTACTATTCAATTATCCGTATTGGGGTCACTTGTGAAACATCTTGGCTGCCCACAGTTAGGTTCCTGAGTTTCTTGAACGTTGTGATTTAGGAGTCACGCGCGGGCACGCGCGCGCGGACACACTTACACACACACACTCTCTCTCTCTCTCTCTCTCTCTCTCTCTCTCTCTCTCTCTCTCTCTCTCTCTCTCTCTCTCTCTCTCTCTCTCTCTCTCTCTCTCTCTCTCTCCCTCTCTCTCTCTCTCCCTCTCTCCTTCTCTCCCTCTCTCCTTCTCTCCCTCTCTCCTCTCCTCTCCTCTCCTCTCCTCTCCTCTCCTCTCCTCTCCTCTCCTCTCCTCTCCTCCCCCCCCCCCCGTTCCACTGTTCATTATTCATCGTTCATTCACTTGTCCACTCATAAACTCATTCACTCATTTATAGTCCCGAGTATACTACAAATGCCTTCGCATGTATACGTCCTGTCTTTGGTTGAAAAAAGTTTGTTTACGAAACTTAGTGAGAATAGTTTCGTTTTGACCCGTCTGCATCGCCCTACTTTATATGGCCTTTGAAGAATCGTTTTATTACGTCGCGTCGTGTCGACTAAATTGCCTTTGTGTCAATGCTACGACATATTTGGGTGTTTGGGTAGGTCGGGAAAATCCTATTTTATCTCTCGCTTTTGGTGAATATTGTCGGCCTTGACGTGTTCTCACCCCCCATCCTCCCACTCCACCCCTACCCTCTTCTACCCTTCTCTCTCCTCCCTCCCCCTCCTCCCTCCTCCCACCTCCCACCCTAACTCACTCCGCCAATGCTACACTCGAGACTTTTAATCCACTATCGCCTTGGATCCGGCTGCATTCACAGCAATGGCCGTTCAGTCTTAGCCTTTCGACCCTTGCCATCTCCCACCGCACCCCCCTCCCTTCCCCTCAACACCCTTGCCTCTTTATCTTTATCCTCGTCCAAGTTTTCCTTCATCCTTGTCTCTTCCAAGCCTGCCAGTGGCCTTTCCCCCCATTTTGCTTAGCGCCGCATAATCCCTCACAAGCGCCCAGATCTTATTCGCCACGATTCCAAACGATATTGCCCCCCTCCCCACCCCCGCTTTCCATACATTGCAAATCCGCCTCTACAGTCTCTCTCTCTCTCTCTATCAAAAGTAGGAGTACTACTGTTGCCGCACCTTTATAAGTGATAATTATTACAATATTTTAGAATCGCGTCTGTCTTATTAAAGTAATTCATTCATTTCCCTAAGATGAGAGTCTGGCAGTTGGCGTGAGGTATTGTTCCTGGCATTGAGGCTAGGATGTGGTAGTAGAGTTTAGTCTGGTGTGGGATTCCACAGCGTTGTGGTGTGACAGGAAGGTGCTGAGGAGGCAGGTGGCGCGCGCGTGCCTTTGGACGCGGATCTTAAGCCAGTGACCAAGGACGGTGGTGATTCACAGTGGCGAGGGAGAGCTGGTAAACAGTCTATAGCAGTAGCGGGTAGCGTGTGATGCACACCTATAAAAGCATGTGACGTCAAAGTGACGTAACGGGTGCGCGAGAGAGGGAGGCCTGCTATAGCCTCGAGGAGCCCGTAGTGGCCGCTGCCAGTGCCTTACTAAACTTTTGGCGGGCCCGTCCCTGCAGGGCGCGCGTCGTGGTGCCCCGCGACACCTTTGCTGCTCCACCCTAGCCGTCGCCTCTGGCACACGCGCGCACGCCCCTCTGCCTACAGTGCTGGGCTGCGACGCCGTGCTCAGCTTGGTGGACAGTCCGTGCCTTGTGGTGCAACTTAGTGCCTTTGTTTTACTCCTGAAAATCAGAAAAAATGTGTTTTGACTCGGGATGCCATTATGCTAATCATGCGCGACGCTTGAAGGGAGTGTCGAGGCGGCGCGTGGTGGAAGCAGGAACTTGCGAGCTTCGCTAGATTGTCACCGCCAGAGGGAAATCCCCACAAGGTTTGCGAACAGCGACACCGTCTAGAATCTCCCGTTGAGCGAGCAACAAGTGGCGGCATATTGAAGTGACGACTTACAATGAACATGTCGTGGCTTTCAGCCGGATGAAACAATGAAGTTTTTGTGCGGTTCCAGACGAGCGAGAGAGAGGTACCTAGGACCGGTTGGGTCTTTCTGTCGTTACCATCGCTCGTTGGAAATTGCCCTCCCCGCTTTTAAACGTGGTGGCCGTTTTTGATGAATAACGCAATGGCTTTCCGCGGCGGATTGAAACATTACCTTCGGGAGTGCAAAACGTAGACAAAACGGGAAGTTGTGTGTGGCCAGGCTGTGGGCCATGACTGGGCAAGGGGGCGTATTTCCCCAAGTCCAGACCGCTGAGTCACGCGGGGTTGTGCCGGGACGTTCCTCCGCCTTCGCGCCCTGACTCTCAAACGTTGACAAAGGCACACACCGGATCTCGCCTTCCCTCCCCATTCCCCATCTCCTTCCCCCCCTCCCTTCCCTCGCCTTGATCTTTCAATTTCTCTCTCGCGGGCCCATCCTTGCTGCATTCTCCTCCTTTCGCTATACCTGTCCTGCTTGCTTGTTCCCTTGCTTTTGGGACCTCGATCGGAGGCCCCG
>NW_028234404.1:14308760-14311260 GCF_977035675.1 Penaeus japonicus | reverse complement strand
TGACATACCAACAACAACCACAACACCACCACAAAAAAATCTAATATTATATCTATTATTATCATAAAACTCTAATAATATACTACTATATATCAAATATATCTAATATATCTATCTATTTTATCTATACAATATTTATATAATTATATATTTTTATAGAGTGAGAAGTGAATCGGTCGGATAGAAATACATTGCATAATAGAACAATGAGATTTGGATGTTGCACTGTTCCTCAGCCCTGAATGAGTAGGGAGTTTTCTTTAAGGTTCACTCGAACGCTGGTAGAGTATGTTTTTGTTTATTTTGTTAACGTTATCAGTATAGCATATACTGTAAAATATTTTTTTCTAAAATATCGAGCAGAAATAAGTACTCGTAGAGGTTATGCTATATGGAAACTTAAATAGCCCTATAAACAAAACCATACTGCTGAGCTCGGCACACATTTAGGGGGCGGATACAGTGAAAAACTTGCTTTTGCGAACATTGTGTGAGTAGTATATATATATTTATAAAATATATATATATATATATCTATATCTAAATATACATATATATATAATATAAATATATATTGTGTATAATGAATGTATTATGTTTGTTCTTTTTGTATTTTGTATATAGGCGGTACAAAATACAAGCACACCCCCCCCCCCCCACTACAAACACAAAAAAACAAACTCACAAAACACACTCAAACAAACACACACACACCAACACTAACAATAACACACAAAACAAAAAAAAAACACAACATAAACCCACAAAACACACACACCAAAAAAAATATATAACACTTAACTACAACACCCAACAAAACACACTCAAATAAATAAAAAACACACAATAAAATATAAAAACATCTCAAACAAACAATATCTGAAATTATCATCATATAAAAAATATTAACACAGAATATATCAGTAAACTATATCTATATTAATATATATAATCATAATATATATATATATACATATATATATGTTATCTAAGTATATAACCTTAACACACAACACAAACATTATATAAATATATATATCTATCTTATATATATAATTTTATATATATATATAAATATGTATATAATATATATATATACATATTTATATACATATATACAAATGTATATACATCTAAATACTAAGTATATACTATGTATAATTATATATATACATTGTTATAATATTGTATATACATAATATACATAAGTATATACATATGTATATATATATCTATATTCATATGTTATATATATACATTATGTATATATATATATACCATGTATATATATTTTATACTTATATGTTTATATACATGTATATACATATATATTTATACCATATATATATACATATATATTCTATATATAACATTATATTAATACATATACATATATATATACATAATACATATACTTATACATATACATATACATAACATCTATTTTAAAATATATATAAATATTATATATATATATATATATTATATATATATTATATATATATATATATTTATTTATATATATATGGGCGTTATGTCTGTTAGTCAGCGAGGATGTGTGTGGTTTCATTTGCAAAACGCAACGTGGGTGCCTGTAGGAGAGTGCAAAGTGCTGTGTATTGACCCCATCGGACAACTGGCTCTTTTGAGCTTCCCTCGCGGATGCGGTTTAATTGACTGTTGTTATTGTTTATGCGTTCCTCCCCCTCATGATGCGTAACTTTTCTGTCGTTTTCTTTTTTTTATGCCAACGATTCTCTTCTCTCCCTCTCTCCCTCTCCTCTCCTCTCATCCCTCTCTCTCCTCTCTCCCTCTCTCCTCTCTCCTCTCTCCTCTCTTCTCTCTCTCTCCCCTCCTCTCTCCCTCTCTCTCTCTCGTCTCTCTCGTCTCATCTCTCTCTCTCACTCTCTCTCTCTCTCTCTCCTCTCTCTCTCTCTCCCTCTTTCTTTCCTCTCTCTCTCGTTCAGCATTTTCATACATGTCTTACATGTTCGGTGTAGTATTTCTAAAGCCGTTATGACCCTTCATCTTATTCATTACTTTGCGCTACCTAGTCCATTATTATCCCTCGTTCTGTTTTTTTTCCCATTACTTTTGACCACCGCCGCTAAATACCAGGACACGGGCTAGTTTAAATTTTCCTCGTTTTATTCGTATTATACCAAGGTTGCAATATCTTTATGCGAAGTGCAGGTACCGTCCGGGCCAAGCAGCACTCCACCTTCTCCTTGCAGTCACGTGACCCAGGCGTGTCCCAGACTACCAAGTTTTGGCCCTACTCCTCCCCCACCCCGCCTCTCCTTTCCTCTTCCGTCCGCGCCCCCCACCTTCCAGTTTACGCAACATTAACGGAATTTGCTCTAAATTTCCGTGATCTACGCGCTCCCGCCCCAATTCTATCTTGTGCGTGCCCTTAGCATGCTTATTTACGTAGTTACGCCTCTTGGTACTTCCGTGTACAATGCTTGGAGGTTCTTCGATGTCCCGTCTGTGCCTTGAT
>NW_028234404.1:14293760-14301260 GCF_977035675.1 Penaeus japonicus | reverse complement strand
TTGTTTCTTGTTTGCGAACATGGTTTTTGTCTTCGCAAACTGTGGAGATTTTTTAGTAATAATTAATTAAATTTCTTATAACTGATTGATTCAACCGCGTATCTCCCTCTATGAATCAAACCGTTTGAACAAACTGGGCGCAAAATGCGCAAAGTACTCGGCCGAAACAATCGCCCTACCTCCCACGCAGGCAGGCCAGAGCGAAGTGTCCTTTCAAAGAATGTGGTTGTTTACTTGGCGAAACGTATTTGTGTGAGACTGCTGGTTGGTCCGGGCCTGCGTGAGTAAGAAGTGTGGCACTCGCTGGCGTGCCTTAGCCCCTGACTCACTCACTCATTCACAGCCTCACACCTATCTTAAAAACCTGAGAGAGAGGGGGGGAGGGGATAACGTGGGAAGGGGGAAGGTGAGGTGGGAGGAGGAGAGAGAGGGCGAGGATGAGATGGGTCTGTCCAAGGGCGGCGGTTATATATTTATCAACAGTCAGACCCACCAATGTCACCAATTATAAACCCTGGGCTGTTCTGACATCACCCAACTCTTGACCGGCCATCAAGAATTAAAAGGGGGATTAGGGGGGAGGGAGGGAGAGAGTGGAAGATAATGGTAAAGGGGATGGGATGCAGGGGAAGAGAGGTATAGGTTAAGGTTAAGGGGAGGAAGGGTGGGGCAAAGAGAAGGATGAGGGGAAGATGAATTTGGTAAAGGTATGTATGTACTTTTCTTTAAAGGCGGAAGAAGGCTGGATTCTGGAATCTTTTTAGCTCGGCGATCGAATGCTGGGAAATTGACGTTTTAATGTTACGTGATAGGTGTTATTTGATGAAATATCTCTTAGTCGTTCGTTCGGTCAAAGAGTGGATGCAAGAGAGGAAACATGGAGAACTAGTGATAAAAGGAGGGAGAGAGAGGGATAGGGAAAGGGAAAGGGAGGTGGAGGGGGAGGGAGGAAAGCGAAAGGAGAGGGAGAAAGGGAAGGGGGAGGGGGGGAGGGGAGGGGGAAAGGGAAAGACAAAAGGAGAGAGAGAGAGAGAGAGAGAGAGAGAGAGAGAGAGAGAGAGAGAGAGAGAGAGAGAGAGAGAGAGAGAGAGAGAGAGAGAGAGAGAGAGAGTGAGCGAGCCACGGAGAGAGAATAGGGGAGTTGGGCAGGGAGGGGAGGGCCGGATCGCCGACTGGACCAGAGATTGGGAGGGATCGGGCCGGAGGAGCATTACTAGAGCGTGTTGACGATGGCCGCGTGCCAGTGCAGGTATCAGGAGACTCCTTGTCACTCGCCGCGGGTCTTGGCTCATCAGACGGACTCTTCCACTTTTCATTTGCGTAAAGGGACATTTGCCCGGTGACGCGGTGGCCGGGCGGGTCTCGTGCTGGGGATAAACTTGGCTCATGCCGTCACTCCTTTTTGAAGGGTGGGGTGGGAGGGGTGAGGAGGACATCGTATGCTCCTTTTACTTCTCCCCCTTCCCCCCTTCCCTCCTTCCTTGTAGCTGTCTGTCACTTTCTTTGATGCCGTCGTCCCGTTTTCCGTGTCCTTTTTTTTGTCTAGTGCATTGCTCCCGAACTGTCCTTCTGCCGTGCTCTCGACCTATTTATTTCCTTTATGTGACTTTTCATATTCTCTCTCTCTCTCTCTCTCTCTCTCTCTCTCTCTCTCTCTCTCTCTCTCTCTCTCTCTCTCTCTCTCTCTCTCTCTCTCTCTCCTTTTCTCTCTTCTTCTTCTCTTCCCTCTTTCCTTCTCTCTTTCTCCCCCTCTCTCTCTCCCTCTCCCCTTTCCTCTTTCTCCTCTCTCTTTCTCTTTCTCCTTCTCGCTCTCTTTCTCTTTCTCCTTCTCGCTCTCTTTCTCTTTCTCCTTCTCGCTCTCTTTCTCTTTCTCTTTCTCTCTCTCTTTCTCCTTCTCTCTCTCTTTCTCCTTCTCTCTCTCTTTCTCCTTCTCTCTCTCTTTCTCTTTCTCTCTCTCTTTCTCTTTCTCTCTCTCTTTCTCTTTCTCTTTCTCTCTCTCTCTCTCTCTTTTTCTCTCTCCTCTCTTCTCTCTCCTTTCTCTTCTCTCTCCTCTCTCTCTCTCTCTTCTCTTCTTCTCTTTCTCTTCTCCTCTCTCTTCTCTCTCCTCTCTCTTTCTCTCTCCTCTCTCACCTTCTCTTCTCTTCTTCTCTCTTTCCTCTCTCTCTCTCTCTCTTCTCTTCTCTCCTCGTCTCTCCCCTCCCCTCTCTCTCTCTCTCCTCTCTCTCTCTCTCTCTCTCTCTCTCTCTCTCTCTCTCTCTCTCTCTCTCTCGCTCACTCTCTCTCTCTCTCTCTCTCTCTCTCTCTCTCTCTCTCTCTCTCTCTCTCTCTCTCTCTCTCTCTCTCTCTCTCTCTCTCTCTCTCTCTCTCTCAACGTTGTCTTACAGTGAGTCATCCTCCACAAGCTCGTAGTGTGACCTTGATCGCCAGCTGGCTCTTTTTTCAATTGTTATTTTACTAATATTTAAGATCACGTCCTTTATTTTTATACTGTTAAGACTTACAGACAAGCGTTTGGCATTTTTATTGTCCTTCTGACATTTTTACGTGTTGATTGAAGAATGGTTTGATACAATGGAATGGATGGGTGTTGCTGCGTCATGTTGTCGTATTAAGAGAAGGGAAGGGAAGGGGGGGGGGAGTTAAGGGCGGAGGTTGAGGATTTGTCATTATGACTTCACGTTGATGTCAAGAACGAGCGAAAATGATTCTTCTTTCAATTGCCTAATGCTTATTCTTACTAAGTCTCTATATAATGACATTATGGCGTCTAGCGTAGACATAGGTTGTCGGTATTTTCTTTTCATTTCTTCCCTGATCTTTCTTTCCTCGCTCCTATCCTCCCACGCCCTCCCACGCCTTCGTCGGGGCTGACAATTGGAAGTCGCGCTGCTTTCGATGTTATGTTTGTTATCTCTTGCTCATGTTTAGTCTTTATGCTGTTGTTAATGTGCCTCGCTTTTGCAACTGCTTTGCGCGGTAAAGACCCTTGTCTATTTTCATTGCTCTTTTTTTTTATTCTATCTTACTTTTTTCTGGGAATGGTCTTTTATTACTCTCTCTCTCTCTCTCTCTCTCTCTCTCTCTCTCTCTCTCTCTCTCTCTCTCTCTCTCTCTCTCTCTCTCTCTCTCTCTCTCTCTCTCTCTCTCTCTCTCTCTCTTTCTTTCTCTCTCTCTCTTTCTTTCTTTCTCTCTCTCTTTCTTTCTTTCTTTCTCATTCGCCCTCTTTCATTCTCATTCGCTCTCTCTCTCTCTCTCTCTCTCTCTCTCTCTCTCTCTCTCTCTCTCTCTCTCTCTCTCTCTCTCTCTCTCTCTCTCTCTCTCTCTCTCTCTCCCGACGTATTTATTTATGCCCTTCTCCTGTTTCCTCTGCCCACCTCTTCCCAGCGAACACCACAGTACACCCCGCCTCCGTTGACTCAGAAACCAAGCATTTTCCCACCGAGGCATACACACTGCTCCAAACTCTTCTACATACTCCATGGTGCCCACGCGAGCTAGATTCTCTCTCTCTCTCTCTCTCTCTCTCTCTCTCTCTCTCTCTCTCTCTCTCTCTCTCTCTCTCTCCCTCTCTCTCTCTCTCTCACTCTTCTCTCTCTCTCTCTCCCTCTCTCTCTCTCTCTCTCTCTCTCTCTCTCTCTCTCTCTCTCTCTCTCTCTCTCTCTCTCTCTCTCTCTCTCTCTCTCTCTCTCTCTCTCTCTCTCTCCCCCCTCTTAACTTAAATTCTTCCACGTACGATATTTTTTATAGCTACAATAGTCTCTCTCGCCGTCGACTTGGTACACCTGCACACCCGCTGTTAATCCCCCTCCCCCTCCCCTTCCTCCTCCCTTCTAATAACCATATCCTCCCGTCGGGTATGGAGACGGGGTGTGGGAACGGGTGCTCCTTGAATCCTACGTCCGTCACACCCACGCCGCGATGGGAAACTGTATCTAAGACAACTACGTTGAAATTATGCTACCTCTAATATTTATTTATTGCAATACCATATATAAGCCAATGGTATCGAAGTAGTCCAGTTTTGTTACTTGTTACACGATAGCCACCGGGAGGGACGCGAGCGGGGGCCGAGCGCGCCGCTGCTGGAATGTCGAGGTGGCGACCTGCCAGAGTGGTAGTGCCCACCATACCTCCTCGCCTATTTGTTCCCTCCGCTTCAAGCAAATGCTCTCCCGCTACATGATGTGTGACCGAAATAAAACTCGTGTTCTCTCTTTCAGATTAGCGCTCTAGATGTATGAAATATAAATTTCGATGCTTTGGACACGCTAGAGGACTTTTGTGCAAGGTTGGCGTCGAATCCTTTGGTGGGAGTCGAAAACTGAATGTCGAGCATTGTAGAAAACGTTGCTGGCAGCCATGTCAAGCATGTGTTGGACAATTCTTTAGTTTTTTGTTAGTGCATCGTGTGTTCTGCGAGGTACGCGGTGTTGCCCCCACATAACCTTCCCGGGCCAGTAGTGTTGCGTCCGAACGAGGGGAGTGGAACCGGCGGCGTGAGCACCTCCCTGGGGCCGGACACCCGGGCCATGCAGAACGTACGACACGCTACTTCGGGGGATACAGACACCGTCGGCAGCGTAAGTGGCCCAGCGGGACCCGTAAGTGAAGTTGAGGGCGGGGGACACCCACCTCCCCCGCCCTCGATCAAGGACCTGCCGCCGCCCACAAAGGGAACTGTAGAGCCTCCTGAGGCACCGGACCAGGGAGCCAAGATGCCCGCGAGTCCTCTCATACCTCCGCCGCCCCCGGACTCGACCCCGGGCGATGCCTCACGCGAGATTCACACCCCGGCCAAATACTCCACGGTTGACCCTGCAGGTCAGCCTCATGGCAAAAAGAATGGCTCAGCGGGACGGCCACTAACGGCAGTACAAGAGACGGTAACCTCAGAAATCCCTCACCCGAACCCCAACCCTAACCCCAACCCAAACCCAAACCCGAACCCAAACCCGAACCCTAATCCCAACCCAAACCCTAATCCGAGCCCGAGCACAAATCCTAACCCTGGGCACCACAGACCTGCTGGAGGATTGCAGCAACAGCCTTACCGAGCTCAAGCCCCAGCACAAGCCGGAGGTCCAGCCCCGGGGCAAGCTCTTGCCCACGGGTCGCCCCCTGTAGGGCAGCAGATTCCTTTACAGGGCCCACCGCCCCCACGCCATGGTCTGCCAATGATGCCCCCTCGCCACGGCCCTCCAATGGCACAGCTTCCTCGCCATGGGCCTCCGCTGGTACACGCGCCGCATCATATACCCCCTTTGGGATTGCCGTCCCACCATAGACCCCCAATGGGCCAGCCGCCTCCTCCATCCCCTGTGATACGGGCCCATCACTATGTCGAGTCCACAGTAAGACCGCCCCGTTTTCCTGATCCCGTTGTTCGACAGCCGGGCTATCAAGTACCAAGACCTGGCGGCTCTCCTTACCGGGGCGAGGCACAGATGCACTACCAGGAGGAATTACCGCCCCAGTATCATGAGGAGACACTCGCTTACGCCGAGGAAGGGGCGACCTTCCAGGGAGAAGGGATGTATGGGGAGAAGGGCGCAGTGTACGCCGAAGAGGGAGGGTCCTTCACGGAGGAGAGTCCTTCGTCGCAGGTCCCGGGCCACGTGCGACACTCCCGACGCCAGCCAGGAACTTTGCGTATATCCAAGTGGGTGAACCCTATCCCCGATGACCCCGAGGACGGTAAGTATTATCTAAAATTTGTTTCCTTTCTTTGAGACCCTCTTCCCTTTCTAGCTACGGATTATTCTCTCGACTCCCTTGTATTTTTCTAGTGACCCAATGTTTGAAATCTGAACAGTGAAAAAATGACAGACGCCTGTAGCTGAATATTTCACGTCGGTGATTCTTAACGAAATTGCGCAGTGGTGTTTTTCCTGTATAGGTATTACAGTAGACCATACATTTTGTGAGGCCTTCAAAAATGATCGGTAGGGAGTGACAAATTATCTCACTTGCTGGACAGATGCACAAGTAGCAGATGACTGGCAGACATTTTCTTCATTAGGTAGCGTTGCGAGTGTGTTCAGAAAAACAGATATCGTCCAAGTCGCTAAGACGATTGTGGACGCAGTTGTGCGACAGATCTACATGATTTGACAACCAGAAAATGTAATGTGTATAACATCTGCTCGATGAACTCTAAAATGAATATCAGGTAATGTATGAATAATTATAATATTTTTGATGAACAAGCATGTGTGCATGCACACGTAACGCACATGTTCGTGAATACACACACCCGCACACAAACGGACAGAAACAAAACAAAACCGACGATCTTAATAGTTTTAGATAATTATAAATTGTACCTGGGATGACGAGGACGTCTCCTTTGCAATAGATTGCAATATTTGAATAATATGGACACTGCAAAGCTTAGCCGATCGGCATTCAAACTATTTCTCACCTATTTGTCTTCATAAGTTAATGCCATAAGAAGTTTTGCCTAAGGGGGAGAAACGTATTATTCGCACTTCAATATATCAGCGGTTTTGATTTGATCTAGATATTTTTTCTACCATTCTTCGACTAGAAGTGACTTGAAATTTCATGCATTTTCTAGGCTTATCTGAAATCATATGTCGGACAGAAGGTAACATTTGTAATGTCTGATTACGTTGTGTGTTAGTAGCTTATAGTGCCGAGTGATTGGTGGTAAAAGCTGCATGTGGATGAAGGGTGAACGATGGCTCTATGGTCTTGTTTCTGTTGCATTTGTGTCGAAGATGTGCTGCTGAAGAATCGATGGCAGAGCACCCGCCGAGATGCACTTGTGGCGGCTGCACTGTCATGGCAACAGGCATCCTCATTCTATATGTTGATTTGATTTGTAAATGTTTATATATCAGCAGGATAACAGAGTGCTGCGATTTTAGTTTTATTTTTGTTAGCAGTTTCGTTGTGGTTGAGCGATCACGATGACTTAAAGGTGCATATTCATTTTGAATCTAAGAAAGGTTTGTGAGTGAAGCGTGTAAAGGTGTATCGATTACTATTGATTATTATCTTAGTTCAGTGTGCTTATTCATTATATATACACAGTGTGATTTTGTTTAGTAAATGCCTGAGCAAACATGAGCAAGTATGAAATGTCGAGACCAGGGAAGGTAATCAGGAGACGTGAGGTTGAGTGGAGAGGTGCAGAGAGATGGGGATATGAATGAGTGAGGCTGAGCAATGTACTGTCAGCGGTGAACGCACGCACGCAAGCACGCACGCACTTACAAACCCCGACGACTCCTGGCACTACACGTCTGAGGACATGCGCGCCTGTGCCTGCATCACCGTGGCGCCCTCCTCGCCACGCTCCATGCACGGACATTCAGCAAGGAGAAAAAGATAAGGAGGAAATAGCAGATGTTGCGATTTTCCTTGACTTGACTAATTAGTGGACGTCGTAGGTGTTTGTCGAGACGATTTAGTTTTGTAGATTATTTTCCTTAAACAGGAATACCCTTTAGTGGATTGCAAAGGTTGTCGTGCATG
>NW_028234404.1:14288760-14291260 GCF_977035675.1 Penaeus japonicus | reverse complement strand
CTCTCTCTCTCTCTCTCTCTCTCTCTCTCTCTCTCTCTCTCTCTCTCTCTCTCTCTCTCTCTCTCTCTCTCTCTCCCTCCCTTCCCTCTCTCTCTCCTCTCCCTCTCTCTCTTTCTCCTCCTCCCCCTCCCCTCCCTCCCTCCTCCCTCCCTCCCTCTGTCCCTCTTTTCTCCCCTCTCTCCTCTCCCTTACTCTCTTCTCCTCTCTCCCCTTCTCTCACTCTCTCTCTCTCCCCTCTCTTCTCTTCTCTCTCTCACTCTCTCTCTCTCCTCTCCCCTCTCTCTCTCTCTTCTCTCTCTCTCTCTCTCTTCTCTCTCTTCTCTCTCTCTCCTCTCTCTCCCTCTCCCTCTCGTCCTCCCCTCTTCCCTCCTCCTCTCCTCTCTCTCTCCTTCTCCTTCCCTCGCTCTATCTATCTCTATCTCTCTCTCTTTCCCTCTCCCTTCTTCGCTCCCCCTCCCACTCCCCCCCTCTCTCTCTCTCTCTGTCTAACTGTCTCTCTCTCCCTCTCCCTCCCTCCCTCCTTCCCTCCTTCCCCCCTCCCTCCTTCCCCCCTCCCTCTCCCTCTCCCTCTCCCTCTCCCTCTCCCTCTCCCTCTCCCTCTCCCTCTCTCTCTCTCTCTCTCTCTCTCTCTCTCTCTCTCTCTCTCTCTCTCTCTCTCTCTCTCTCTCTCGTTCCCTCTCTTTCTCTCTCTTTCTTTTTTTTCTTTCTTTATTCTCCAATTTTCTTGCTCCCTTCTTAATTCTCAAATTTTCTTTTTCTTAATTTTTCTTTTTGTTCTCCTGTCCTTCTTTTCTCATCCCCTCCCTTTCTCCCCCCACCGCTCACTCATTCACTCACTCACTCACTCGATACACATTGGAGGAGGCGGCATGTTCCTTTCTCTCCCTGTGACCAGCGGCAGCGGCGGCGTCGGCGGCGGCAGCAGCTGTCTCTGCAGTGGTTGCACACTGGGGTCAGAGGGCAAGATGGAGCGCCGTGAACTGCATTGTCTGTGTTAGGTGTGTTGGACCTCTCGGCGATGGCGAAGTGGGAGGAAATCGTGATCCGTTTTTTTTCGTTGGATTTTCGCTTATTTTTCAGTTTTAAAGTTAATGGGTATTGTCGGATATGATTTGAATATCAGGAGATGTGTATCGGGTCATTTTTATTTTTGGGTGAGGCCGATTATTACGGCAGGTCCGCTGTGGTTCCAGATTTCGGCGGTTCATATCGGACTGATTTCTCATTGTTAGAATGGTTTTGTTTTGGTCGTTGCCTCACTGGCATATTTAAATGATCGGCTAATAATACTAACGTACTTATCCGGCATCAATAGCGGTCCAGAAAAGGAGGAAGTCGTTTGGCGGAATTGGCCATCCTAGATTCGCGGCGGTGGGCAAGCGCCGCCATTTTGAATCTGGCGTGCAGCAAGACTACGGGCTGGCGGCCACACGTCACCCAGCTGGGACAAGCACATGGCTTCGCCGTTTACTCCCATGTTCACACAGCTACTGTTGTTGGGCGCTCTGTGCCCTGTCGCTGCTCCGAAAGAGAACTGTTTGCAGGAATCAATAGTTTGAAAGCTATTTTGTGGGGACTTGCGTAAATGATCTCGTTTAATTTCGTACTTCGGGAGGTGATTGTGATTAGGCTTGATATCATCTTGGTAATTTAACTAGAATCTTCCTTGGAATTGGCTGGAAAGGAACTTCGGGTACAATGAAGTTTGTGTTTACATTTTATTTGATAGACGCAATGAAAACTAGTCCAAGATACGGAATCATACTAAAGACGCCGAGAAAATAAATCCGAGTTCCATTGTCACCAAGCGCCGCACTCGATCGTTCCTTGCTCCTTTGTCTTCCTTCCACCCCCCATTGCAAATGAAAAGTCAGCTTGTGCCCTCAGCATCTTTCTATCATTGCGTCTCATGACCATATGAATTTCTCAATTGCCGCATGGAAATGTGTATGCTCGCCCGTATGTGCTCTTTATTCTTGTTCGCCATAAAAACGCCCATCTGGTGATCACAGATTTCTTTATCACGGACGAGGAGAGCTTTCGAAGGTGTACAAAACATGCGCTAGAGTCGACATTCTCTCTCTTTCTTTCTTTCTCTCATTCTCTCTCTCTCTCTCTCTCTCTCTCTCTCTCTCTCTCTCTCTCTCTCTCTCTCTCTCTCTCTCTCTCTCTCTCTCTCTCTCTCTCTCTATCTTTCTGTCTCTCTTTCTCTTTCCCTATCTCTCTCTTTCGATGCAGTGCAAGGTGTTTTGTTATAAGATAGTGATTATATCCATACCCCAAAACGCGATTTTTTAATGTATGGCTATATCTTTCATAAAGTTGTGCATAATAAGAAAGCAGTAATATAAAGAATAAAGAAAAGTAACTCCCAGCTAGAAATTGATATTTAAAAAAAGTGCCCTATTTGTTCATATTTTTTTCCCATGTGGTCTTCAGTATAACAATTACAAGTAAAATGAAGTAATAAAATACCGTTTCCCGAATATCAGAGAATACC
>NW_028234404.1:14278760-14283760 GCF_977035675.1 Penaeus japonicus | reverse complement strand
TTCCTTCGTCTTCAGAGCCATGTACTGTGATCTTCCCTCACTCGTTTTTAAAGGGGATGGGGGCCTTCATGGTGTTACAGTGAATCTTGAGCTTATCTTTGTTATCAGAGATCCACATTTTTATATTCTAAGAAGCGTCGAGATAACGATAGCAATTGCAAGGAAAGTTAGTGTTGTTGAAACCACGGCCGACAAGGCTATATTCCCCGCCGCAGCTTGCAGTTATGGTAACTGGCAACCATCTGCAGTCACGATTGGCCACTATCTGTAATTACCATTGGCCATTGTCTGTAGTTATGGCAGACTGTTAGTTATGGGGGGTCATTGCCTGTAATTATCATCGGCGGCTACCTTGAGTTACGCAACTCTTTTTTTCTCTCTTTTTCTCTCTCTCTCGTGTCTTCCAGTTGCAGTCGCGGCCGTGGTGTTTCTGTGATCGATCTGACCTACTGTGGAGATAAGCCTAACCCTTAGCCGTTGTTGTTGTTGATGTGAAGAACGTTGTTTGAAAAAGAAATGGAGTTTGCAATTTTGTTTGTTCGGAGGAATGAATTTCTTCCTTTGCAGACGTAGCGTGCTGGCTTTGGTCTATTTATCACGAGAATGATTTGTAGCGTTGTAGATTTTAGTGTTTCCTGTGGTCTTTATGGCCAATCCATCTCCGGGCAATCTCAAACTCGTTTTTATTTTATTTCATTTTTTAAAGATTCTTGTAAAATAGAAGAAATCATATTTTAACTAAACTTACGATTACGAAGGGATAGAAAAAAAAGTATATTTGAAAAGTAGTATTGAATAGAATAGATAAAAAACCGACTGGGCCTGGCTGATAAGAAGGACGTGATGAAGTTCACTCCCTTCGCACAGTACCGTAAACCCGTATTAAAATTCCTCTAGTAATTCCCGATGTGCAGGCAGAGTTGCCGTCTGGGGAATGGGGAGGTCGACATTCTTCCTTTCATTATAGTCTTTTATCTACTTAAAAAATCATCTCCGGGAAGAAAAGTCGTATTTATGGCGGAAAGGCAATGCGGGAGTGAGGGCGGATCCGTACCTTTTTCTCTCCGGTGTGCGGTATGTGGTATCTGGCGAGGCATAAAGAGAAATGGTAAGGTGTACCGTAGCGGGAGTACGGGGATGGGGGGTAAGAGCGAGAGTGGAGTTTGTGTGTGTGTGTATGTTTGTGTGAGGCAGGTCGGCTAGGGGTGTTAGAGGTGCATGATGAAAGCACTGGTGACTCTGTTGGCAACACTGGCTGGTCTGCCTTGCGCCGCTTGCGCGCTTGCTGTTCCCGCTACCACCGCCACCACCGCCACCACCGCCACGCCTCCACACTGCCTCTTGTATGTCTCCACTTCGTTACATCTCCACATCGTTACGTCTCCAATTCGCTTCATCGTTTTACCGTTACTCTTCTAACGGCGTTGAACCTGTTTGCTCTGATACCATTGTGATGCACGCTGCTACATCGGCAGATAGTATAGTACTCGCCCGCTACTCTTTTTTATTACAACATCCCTATCCTCAGCGCTTTTCTATCACTATACCAAATATTTAACTCTACACCACCCTGCCTTGTGCTTCTTGTGCGCTTTATTTTATGAGATCAACGCATTTGTAACGCATCGGTCATTGCTGTACGCTCTCGCCACTACACTGAACGCTACACTTCCTCCGTATCCTTTCCGCCGCTTCTTTTAGGTGGCCTCTGTACTTGTGGACTCCACTTCTATGATTCCTCAATACGACATGCACGGCACATACAGCTCAAGTCTCCGTACCTCTACTTCACCGCAAACTATACACCCACCGTAAAGACGTCGGCACACCGTGTTCTCCGCGTGTATTATTCCTCCCGCGGGGATAATCTTGGCTTATTCAGAGTTTTAGATGTTAGGTATTTCCAATTTTCCGAAAAATTTCCGCCGTGTGGATTGCGAGATGTGATGTGAGATTTACAGTGAAGAATATAATGTTATCCTAAATTTTCTCTCGTAACAAGAGCATTTGGAACTGCTCTGTGCAGGTGTCTCAGACAAAAAAGGGTGGAAGGCCGGGGTTATGTTTTGTTTCTTTTTCTATCTTCCTTTCTTCATTTATTAACAGGAAACGTTTCAGTTTGCGTGTCATGTGTTTTCGCGAGTGATACGTTTCCCTCCTTCTGGTTGGCCTTTTCCTTTATAAGGAGACTGAATAGTCCGCCATTTAACACTTCATCCAAGCATAATTGTACTTGGATAGTATTGCTCAATGATCCTGTATTCTGCACCGCTAAACCAGCGCGTGCATGGTATACCAATACAGTAGGTAATTGCTCATACCTGTAGCTCCATATCACCAATTTTGATATGCATACCTTTAATAGAACCTTTCTGGAGTACATACCGCTGTTATCTGCACCATTGACCCTTTTAAATGTAGCTCCTCTCCCCGCAGTATTCTACTTATACCATATCCTCAGATAGGGACCTCTTTACCTCAAGTGTTAAAGGCGGCCATCACGACACCATAACAACACCATACAACTAGTCATGTCAAATAGTTTATCTCATTGGCGTCACTGCCTGGCACTGTACTTGCCCTCCCACCCCTCACAACAAGGTACTACAGCGCACCGCACCATATGAAATCACAAAGAAAGTCACCCCCTTTCAGCATGATATTCACTATGCATCTCGCCACATATATTTCGATTGTGATAATTTATGGTCCCCCTTTTCCCCACATGGTCAAGTGCCTGTATGGACATTGCTAGAAGTCTGCAATTTGCAAAAGTGTGCGCGCGCATTTTGTGTGTGGAGTGGTGTCGGTGGGAGGGGGAGAGTGGAGGGGGTGGCGGGGAGGTGGTGGTGGCGGTGGTAGAGATGGCGGCGGGAGCAGCAGTGGCAGCGGCAGCGTAGTGTGTGGTGGTGTGTCCGTCAGTGTGGCTGGTGTAGTGGAGCGCGCCTCACGTGCCGCAAGGCTGCTGCCGCCCCTCATGATCTACCTTACTTCCGCCCTCACCACGCCCACACCTGTGCCACCTGCCCACGTCCGCTTTGCCCTCACGTCCAGCGTCCAGTTGTCCTCATCAACACAGGTCACACAGCGGTAGCGCACGCTGGTTCGCCGGACGCAGGGTTCCGCCCCCTGCAGGCGCCCCCCTCCCTCCTTGTTGCCAGGGTGCTGTGTCCTGCCTGGCCATGCCACCATGACCGCCTCCGTCAGCTGACTCTGGTGTGGCCCCTGAGACGGGCATCCCGCTCCTACTGGAGACAGAATGTGAACCCGAGTCTGTCAAGTCCCCTGTATTGATCCGAGGAAGGTGTTGGTGCTGGTGGCGGTGAGTGCGGCGCGACCCGGCGGTGTTGGTGTAGTAGTCTACGGGAATCCTCAGACCCGGCTCGGGCCTTACGCCTTGTGCTAGCTCCTGAGGAAGTGACAGCACCGAGCTAGTCCTTCCACAAGCCCGTGCTGGGGCTCCTTGCCCGGACTCAACCCCACTTTCCATGGACACGCAGCCGAGGCCGGTGCTGGAAGTAGTGAACCAGAGAGTGTACCAGCACTGTCGTGCCCAAGCTGATGATATTAGTGGCTTCCGCGGAGGATGGTGTAGGGTGTAGTGTCGATTGTTGTCCCCTTTGAGGGTGTGTGTGCCAGCATGGCGTACGGTGGGCGGGGGCGCGGTGGTTATGGTTACCGGGGTGCAACAGCCTCCCCTCCTGGAGGCGCTGCCCCCCGCAGGACCGACTCAGATGAAGACTACGAGGAAGGTAAGATGAAATAGCATTCGACCCCCATTCAGGGCATGTCGGGCACGCTCGTGTCCTCTTCCCGTAGTGATGAGCCTCTCGTCTCTTTCCGTAGCATCCTCATGTTCATCTGCCATGAGGTCAGCTTCGAAGTGTCTAGGCACCAAGTATTCATTTGCCTGCTGAAAGTTTTCAATTTAAATGTTGAGAATTAATTTCTGTGTATCGGCTGTAGAGCAATTCATGTGTGCTTACAGTGTCATGCAGTATTGAAGGTGACAAGGTCACATTGATAGAGTTTCTTGGATTGATAATGATGATAAACAATACAACCTTTCAGACACGACAGGAAGAGTGATTAAAAGATGGATGAGTCTGTTTATTTAATCAATTCATCAGATTACCAAAGATAGACATAGATTGCTTCATTTTGGATTCTGCGCACTCGATTGCTTTACAGTACAGGTAAAAGTACCTCTCTACCTAAGGCCTTTAACGTTGTCTAATGGCACAAACATTGAAAAGGAGGAAATATAAACCTGAGCAAACTTTTCACTGTTCGAATGCCATCTTTATCTATCCTACTATGATAGCGTATCGTTTACGTCAGGCAGACATGCATTGCATAACCTACGTTTATGAAACTTCTATAGATGGATAGGTATTACGAGGGTAAGTAGATAGCAACGTAACTCTATATTTCAGTGTAGAAAAATAGAAATATATATAGATGGATAGCTAACTAGCTAGCTAGATAGATAGATGTGTGAAGACAAACTTTCCACTTCTTGAGTCGGGGTCGGATGTTCAGTAATTATATGTCAATTCGTCCATTATAAAAACGACGAAAAGTTTGCTAACATTATTTAGGATAACTTGCAGTTACTGTGGTAATAATATACACATCCCGTTTAGTGGTTTTATTTACTTATTCATCGTATAGCGAATGTACGAGAAATTAACTTGTGAACGAACAATCCTCGACCTAATTAGCTAATAGACTTGGAAAAATGTTTTCATTTAAATTCGAAAAGATACAAGCGTCCTTTTTTATCTTCCGATTCTTTTTACCGCGTTTTAATTCTATTTATTTTTAAAGAAAACCATACATAAATAGAGGAACTCCTCCTTCAACCCTTCATTCCCCAAAGATTTGAAAACAATCGAACAAAATGGGAAAAATCTACATTTTCACTTTCATTTACGATGGAGCCTGAGCCGAGCGGGTTTCGCGTTGCAGAATTTCCACGGTGTCTCGCGCCGGGCATT